>NC_051160.1:38246320-38285465 GCF_013339745.2 Dermacentor silvarum
TCCAGGCATGCCTGAGCTGAAATCTATGGCACACTCTCCATTCCTGCACTGCACTTTGGTCGTCTGTTGTGCGAGAATAATTATATTGTAAGCTCATCTGGCCCAATATCTTGCTTCAATGAATAAATCTATGTGAGATCTTCGAGTGAAATTGAACAAACCCATTCCTTAGACACACTTCACGTGTTCTAGAGATGCAATGGATGGCCGGAACATTTTCTAGTGGTAGGGAAGTCATTACTGCGTAGGTAAAGAACTTAATAAACTTTACTGCGGTGCTCGCTCGACCCTCAACACGGATATTTGTTTTCTGTATTGCACAGATACCATTAGAGGAAAGAGCGAGGAATACTCCTGCTGCTCACCGATCTGTTCACCGCTGCTCCTGTTTCTACTAAAATACTTAGGTATATTATCCTGTTTTAGATTAGGACTAGCCAGCTACATTTGCAATGCTTTTATGCTACTAATAAACGCCTTAAAATATTTGAAAACAGCAGTACAGAAAAAACATGTAGGAAGTAACGCGTAAAGCCTATACGAAAACTGCACTATTGCAATATCGTTTTTAATATAACAGAAGTAGTAATACTGTACCAAACGATTGGCGCAATAAAGAAACAAGTTTGTGTTGGATAATGCCTGATCTATAGTTTCAGCACTAGAGATTTTTGCAAAAGTAAAGAACCTACTTACTGAGCAGTTCATATTATTCGTCCTACCTATGACGCTTGATCTGCATTGTTGTTGAAAAGCGCCCCTGAAAATGTCTGCACTGAGCTATTGTATGAAATAAGCTCTGTCGTATTTGTAACTTTTTATACGTATACTGGATATCTAAGCAACCATTTTTCGGAATATAACAAGAAGTGGATAATTTCACACGAACCACATAAAGCATACAGTTTTACATGCCATCAGCAAATTTTGTTGAGGACATTTATTGCTCAATTGCAAAAAACATATTATTGGTTAATAATGACACTTATTCTCAGCAAATAAATTAAGAAATTTGAGACGGTTACAGAAACATGCAACTGAGATATCTTGAGCAATATACGAATAGCGTGCATAGTTTTTGTCAAGCTCAATAGCAAAGCCCGCAAAATATGAGAAATACCATGTGATTCCCGTATCCAGAAAGCATCACCTGAAACGGCCTCACTTGCAGACCTCGCCGAAATATAATAAAACAGTTGCAGAAAGGATTCAAGATGGTTGTCCAAGTGAGCGAATGTTTGACGACATATCTATAATCTTTTTAAAGGCTCACTTTTCTCAGGACTATTTGTTCTCCTCTAGAAGGGAATGAAAAATGCTGTGTCAGAGTAGGGTACCTAGGTGGTTGTTAGATCACGCAGGAGTTTGACTTTGCTGCTCTTACTCGGACGGTGATGGGACTGTGTTCTCTGCTCGAAACTTCAGAACGATTCCTGCACGCGAATCAGTGAACAGCTTATGCGCACCATAGAATTCACGTGGATATATTAGCTACATTTCCGAAGTATACACCTGACATCGATGGGGGTGTTTCATGAAGGCAGCAGAATGTATAGTGGACATGTTTTTGTAGACGGCATGGCATGAGGATGGCGACTCTGGTGGTGTCATGACAGTGTCATGACAATGACAGTGTCATGACGGTGAAATAAGGGCAATGCAGATGGTGATGACGTGGACGACTGAAGCATGACGAAGAGAGCGTGACAACCACAAAATTACGACAACGTGACGACGACGGCGCGATAATGTGGCGTAACGGTCCTACGTAGTGAATACTGTGGGCCAACAACGACATCACAACGGCTGCACAGCTGGGCTTTCTTGTCGACTTGTTCTCTCCGTTAATGGCAGATACTTCTCCTACCGTTAGGATGAAAATCATTCAAACCCCACACACTGTGGCAGTGCATCTAAGCTGAGCTTTAGTGAACAGGCAAGGCAGAATGGCGCGTTTAAAAAACATTCAACGGGCTTGGGCGACGACTGCGCCTCACAACGGCGAGCTAAGGTGGCACAGAAAAGCAAGAAGGCGCAAGAAGGTGCTGCTTGACTTGTTTCGGGAGTGGTATTAGGTTCGAATGTCACGGCAAAGTCTCAGTGAACAGCAAAGTTAAAACTCGTTTAATGTCTCCTTAATATACACGCATGCGTGCTCAATGGTGGAATACACTGCTTTTTTTATATTTCATGAGAAACAATAATCAAAAAGACAATATTGAAAACGTCTATATGGTTAACGGCACGAAACAGCAATTATTCCCGATGGTGTATTTATTTCTTGAAATCACGTTGCTTTGGGCACCAGGATAGAAAATTATTTACAATGGTTTATTGTTGCTAGAATGCTGAGCACCGCTTTCAGGCCTATAAAATAGTCAGAAGCCAGCTCCTTTTTTTTATCTACATACTGCTTTGTAGAAAGGGCTCGACGTATTTGCTTGACTTAACCGCGCTCTGTTTAAAAGCAGCGCTTACATCTCCAAAGGTACAACAATAACAAAGACTGCATGAAGACCGTACCAACAGCAAGCAAAAATTGAGTCCGCTTTGTAGCGAGTCACTTGGTTTGAATGAAGGTCGAGTATTAAATATAAAAAAAGCTATGAGTTCGGAAACATTACAAGCACAATAGAAAAAATTTTTGTCGAGTGGCCATCGCCAATGTATTATTGTCTATTACTATAATTGAAGCAAACCAGAGTTTCGCCTAGTCAGCTGCACAACGTTTCCAACCTAATTTACTGGAGTGACACAATGATTATTGTTCAGTGCCTTTTTCTCATCTTCTTACCATGTCATGCAAGAGTAAAAGTTCAGTACTTTGTTCACTTGAAAAAAAATTCATTTTAGTATAGGTCCGCGTCATAACATAGAGGGGGAGCGCACTGTGTGTTTAAAGGTAACAGAAAAACTCGCATTGGTGGGCAGCTAGCATCGAGAGAAATGAAATAAAAAGAAACATGACTTTAGAATGGGGGTGTAACATAACCCAAAAGAAAATAACCATGAAGACCAATATTTTTCTCTGCCATCAATCAAATTGGCTACAAAAACTTAAGTTTTTATTCTGGAAGTTATGCTAAGTTTAGCTTAAGCACCAATAGGACGAAATCATTCATGAATTAAATGAAACTCTCCTTGAGCTAAACTCATCAAGTAGACAACCCATTGATGTTAGGCGAACTTCAGTAATAAACAGCTTGTTACATTGTAAATTCCTGTTAACTGCCCTGTTTCTTTTGCACTTGCATAGTTCTTCCTTAAAGATGTTCTATAGGATGATATTTATTCATGTTTTATCCCAATCCTCAATGATTTGTTGTATTTCGTCCCCATTGTTGCTGAATAGGACAATGTCATCTGCAAACCGAAGGTTGCTCTATTCGCCGTTGATCGTCACTCCTAAACCTTCCCAGTCTACGAACTTGAATAGTTCTAAGCATGCAGTGAATAGCATTGGAGAGATTGTGTCTCCTTGCCTGACCTCTTTCTTGATAGGTAACTTTTTACTTTTCTTGTGGAGAACCAAGGCTGCTGTGCAATCCTTGTAGATATTTTCCAATAAGGTCACGCACCTTAACCGAGAAAGTGTAAGAGTGAGGCTGAAGATAATTTTGCAGATGACAAAAATAAGGTTCAATAGCCTAGAAAGGAAACAAGAATTCAGGATCAATCATGTCGACATGAGTCAATCTACACGAAGGACTGTGTAGGTACCGCCTATCGAAGAAACTATATCATGCCGACTTGAAAAGCTGCGTATGTGCCGCTCGGTCTCAGCTGCTCACTCCCCAGTGAACATCTTTGATGTCAACTTAGGTGACTGCGTATGTGCGAGTAGGTGTGTGCCACTCTTCAATGAACGTGCTTGACGCCAACTTGGGTAGCTAGCTATGTGGCGCTCTACAATAACGAAAAAGATCCCTTGAACTTCTCCCATGCTGAATAGTATCGAACCAACTTCAGCTGGGCTCCTCAAGACAACAACCGGACGCATCAGTAGGTTGCGCCATGATTACACTACGTATGTGCCGCTTTTCCGTGAATATCTCGACAACTTGAGCCACTGAGTATGCGCCATTGTATGTGCACAAACCAGGCAACAATTCTTTGCATTTTAAGGTACCGGCGTGCCGCGCTTGTCGTCTCGGCCCGTACTTCTCGCAGTGTCACGAGATGCCACAGCGTGTCCAAGCAGCTCGAGAGAAGAGCCCGGTTGCCGCATGAAGGGTTTAAAACGTTCGCACGCAACGGTGTACCATGCACTTCAGACACCACGAGTAGGCTTCGCCAGATGACTCTCAGTGTTCTAAGCCAAGCGCGAAAGACGAGTGCCGCTGCAGAAAGCGCCTCATACATGACTCATTTCAACGGTAGCAATACATTGTGTCGCTATATTGAATCAATGCTAACGCATTACCATCGACAGTCCTCGTAAGATGGGTTCTGCCGCAATTTCTGTCGTTCTTGGGAACTGATGTCAATGTTTTATTGCGCATGTAATTCCTACTATTAGGTGAAAGAAAAATGGGGTCGGACGTCTCCCCTTGACGCATATTTCTACGTCACCATTTGTTCTGCCTGGTACTGACCTGTTTATTCATTTATTTCTGTTTTGAACTATTCCATATTTTGAACAGATTCAGTGGCACCGCGCTTTCAAGTCTGTAATGTCGCTCCCATATTGCCCAGTTGATCTCATGACTGTCTTTTGGCAACTACGAAGCATTCGCAAGTGGTTTCGTACATTGACAGCGACACAAGCTTCGCTTTCCATATGCATTGACAGCGGATGGCAGCTAGTGGCTACACCTCGCTAGTTCATCATCTTCAAGATGTTGAGCAAACCTGATGGGACTGAAAAGAGCAATTTCGTTCATGCCGAGAAAAAGGAGACTGAAACAATTGCCATTCTCAAGGACACCAGCTGTATTTATGGCGCCGTTGTTGTACATTTTTCCTGCGAGATTCATCTGCTTGTCGCGATGGCCAGAAGATATGTGTCTAGTATGTTGATGAAAATAATTGTCTCTAACATCTGATTGGGACAATTTATTTGAAAACAATTGATTAAATTTACCAGCGTCAACGAAAGTTTAGAGATAAGAATAGCAGAACCCCATGAAGACAAGGCATTGCCGTGCCAGCTGTTACGCACTGAAGACAACCAGCACCACAATCGGAGATGATTATTAAAGAATAGTGAGCACAGTGGAGCATCGAAGATTACAGACTGCGAGGAAATCGATAGATAGAGTTAAAACAAAAAAATTGCTTAATGACAGTGTAAGAATGCCTCTGGCTAAGGAAAACTTCGAGGTTGAAATTGATTGAGCTGGTACTAAACTATTACGCAAAGAGGGTAGCGCACCCTAAGGTTGCGGACCGAGGGTTAAGCCAAATGTCCGTGACATTTACTTGAGCTAGTTTGGTTAATTCATGGGAAATAACAAGAACGACATGCACAGGCGCAGATTCACCCTTACCTAGATAATCAGCGGGTTTTATCACTAATATAGACTTAGGAAATCAACAGTTCCACTAACAAAATGTGGGTCTGGCCATTCCTCCAGCTTTGAATTGTCAGAAAAATGAACGCTTGCATAGGGCTTACAGTCAAGTTTGTCGACGGTAAGATCGTCTAGTCGTTCTAGCCTCTGTTCTAAAAAGTCGGCCTTCTACTCGTGGTCAGTACACTCAAAAATAGTAAAGAACCTAATCACATAGTGCTTTGTTGAGTCCGCGCTTATTCAATACTGGAAGCATGTCGTTTGACAAAAGCGGCCCTCTTGATAAAAGCAAGCAATTCACCTCGGTGCTTCTTATTCGTGTCTACCGTGTTTTTTCTGGATAAATTATTAGTTTCTTAAGGGTGGGATTGCGTCCCGAAATCGTCATCATCATCAGCCTATTTTTATGTCCACTGTAGGACAAAGGCGATCTCGAATTATCTCCGTCTTGCGGTAGCTGATTCCAGCTTGCGCAGATAAATTTCCTAATTTCCTAACCTCACGTATTTTCTACCATCCTCGATTGCGCTTCTCTTCCCTTAGCACATATTCTGAAACTCTAATGATCCATCGGTTATCCGTCCTACGCATTACATGGCCTGCCCAGCTCCATTTTCCCCCTGTTAATGTCAATTAGAAGAGCGGCTATCCCCGTTTTCTCTATGATCCACACCGCTCTCTTCCTGTCTCTCAACGTTAGACCTAACATTTTGTGTTCCGTCGCGCTTTGTGCGGTCCTTAACTTGTTCTCGAGCTTTTTGTTACTCTCCAAGTTTGTGCTCCATATGTAAGCATGGGTAGAATGCTTGTACAATTTTCTTTTCAACGACAGTGGTAAGCTCCCAGTCAGGATTTGGCAATGCCTGACGTATGTACTCCAACCCAATTTGATACTTCTGTCGATTTCCTTCTCGTGATCAGGGTTCCCTGTGAGTAATCGACAAAGACAAACGTACTTCTGAACAAACAGACGCATGAAGCAGATTGGCAATCATGAATCAAAAAGTAATAAATGAAACATCGTGGTAACAGAGATAGGCAAGTAATCTTTTGTGCACAAAATAAATTTGGTCGTGTTTGTGTTGTGATTGAAAAAAAGGAAAGCTACAAGAGAGCCTAAAACCTAGATTAGAAAAATGATCGCTCTAAATACATGTTAGAAAATCTGTTGCATATGTCAGCGATATAAACGGATTCGACCGGACCTAGTTTAAACACTTAGTTGATGAAATGTGGGGACAATTAAAGCAGCTTATACGGGTCTCACCTTCGTACCCCAAAAATGTGTTGCATGATATATCTTACTTTGGCAGGCTTATTATTTTCGAGAACGTAATGTTCCCATGCATTATCTGATGTAAAACTTATTTATTCAGCAGTCCAGCACAAAATCGATTAGACTACCCTTGGTCGTTATATCACAGTGCAACGTGAATTTCGCGAAGCATACTGAACTGTCTTCTCGCTGAACTTTATAGCAAGCATTGCGGTATGCTGATAGGCCGGTAGGTACAAAGGTGGGTAGATGAGTAGGTAGGAGTCACCTCACTTGGGAATCTTTAAAAATGTTGGATGCCCGATGGTAGATTTTAAGTAGTGTCCCCTAGAGCAATATTTTCGGGCGCAACTCAATTCAGCCCAGCCGCATGCCTGTTGAAAAATAATGCGACTTACCTTCCCCACGCACATGCAAGCTTGTGCTCCGAGATGGTTGGCGTGTGCGTCAAGCCGCACAGTAGCAATATTCTCGCCCTGGGGCAGAGCACATGAGTTGAGTTGCATCAAAAAGTTTTTTAAAATGATTTCTTGGGTTCTACGTGCAACAACCACAATCTGATTATGAGGCGGCACACGACTACAAAATAATTTTCACCACATGGGAGTCTTTACCGTGCACACAGTGCCCGGTACACGGGCATTTCTGTCTTTCATGCACCCCCATTGAGATGCGTCCACCGTGGCCACGATTTGATCCAGCGACCTCGTCCTTAGCAGCATAATGCCAAAAGCACTAAGCAACCACGGCGTGTACGACAAATTTTTTAGATGCCATCCGACACCTTTCGTTCTATATTGTACTTACGACAGCGCTATGCGTGCTAGACGCATCTGAAAACACGTGTAGTTTACTCGCCGACGCAGTTCGTCAGCCAAAGTAATAACGACTTGTCTCGGGTTCACAGCACTTTGGACAGCCTAAACATGAAATCTATTGACCAACCCTTTGTATAACGATTTGTACGCTTTCGGTTAGTAGCTGCTTTTTTTAAGCCGCTTTCCTAATATGCGATGCGCAGCGACGGATACGGACGCGTCTTCTTGCAGCAATTGTTGCACCTTTTTCCGCGCTTTGGACTTTGACAACTGGAAGCGAGCTTTCTCCGCACATCACCTCGTCTCAACGTTAGAGTTACGAGACTGATTAATAAGGCATAGAGCTGACGCCATTGAATGCACTCTTGCGACTGTTTCAGGGCCTGATAACTGAAGTAACTACTAGACATTGTGCGAGACTATTACAGTGAAGTTTTATGTTGCGTACTAGCATCAATGTAGTAGCAGCTTAAAGCTAACATAGCCTACAGCACACTGTAGTAGCTTGCCTGAAAATGGAACGGCCACCATTGTTACTTTAGCTCTGCGGTCTATGTCCCACATCGGCGCCACTGCAACCTTATAGTGCAGCGTTCCTTGTATAGCAGCTCAGCTGTACGAATGACGTGGTCTCCACCTATGCTCTGCCGTTGGCTGGGATGTTAGTGAGCCATCACAGATATGTAGATGCAGTCGATATTCTGTTCATTCACACATATTTCATATGATGCCGACATGCTTTACGGGATGTTCTTCTGGTGTTCGTGACGTGCGCCCGCAATGGAGAATGTCCAGCGTGTTAGGATATTGGGATGGTAATAAAAGCCCACAACAATATAATCTCCTTTGACCTCTATTTGTAAAAAAAAGTCGCAGTTTCGCCCGAAAGGCGAAGCATCGATTGCGATAGCAGATTAGTAGACAGCTATACAAAATAACGATAGTAGTTTTATCGGCCGTATAAAGTTGTAAATATTTGCGTACTAACTACATAAACAAGTACGGTGTCATGAGCGTACAGGCAAACATTAACACAGCTCACTCGATGACCGCGGGTGCTCGACAAAACACTGGAGCGATAAAGCGCACCAGTGGCCACGAACAAATTGACCTTCGCACTGGATCTCGCTTCAACGTGAACTAAACGTCGAAAGCGCAGCGCATACGAAGCTACCGGCACTCGGCGAATGCACTTTGGCTCATCGCAGATCGCTTTGAAGATGAGGCACCGGCTGGCGCACATTTCGGCAGCGTCGCAGTTCGCTTTCGTGATAGCTCCTCGAGCAGCAGCCACGTAAGCAGAGCGCACCCCCCCCCCATTCTCTAGTTTCCGTCTCCTCCTCCCCGTTCCTCGCGCGTTAACAAAGACCGTGCGCCTCCGGCCGCCTTCCTCTCTGGCGTGCGCGAGATTAAGCTGCGGTTTCCTGCTCACCTTTGCACGCTTTCACTCGCACACACAACGCACGTCGCGCGGCGCCGATTTTATCGCCGTTGGACTTTATACGGAACACCACTACGACGGCGCGGGCAAAAATGCGCTTGGAGTGGCCCTATAATTTCTATCGCAATAAAAATGTCGCAGTTTCGCCCGAAAAGCGAAGCATCGATTGCGATAGCAAATTAGTAGAGAGCTATTCAAGGTAGGGATAGTAGTTTTACCGGCTGCATAAACTTGGACGCATTGGCTTACTAACTGAATTAACAATCGTGGTGTCAGCGCGCACAAGCAAAAATGAATAGATCACACTGAATGACCGCAGCCAACGACTGCCAAAACGCTGGCAGCAAGCGCAGGTTCGCGCGGTCGATCGCTTCAACAGAAACTGAGCGGCGAATGCACAGCGCATAGAAAGGTCAGAGCCTTGTGGAGATAAGAGATGGTGCGGACGACCGGCATCCCCGGGCAAAGCGCAAAGGAGAAGCTGCCCCCCCCCCCCCCCTCTTCCCGCTTTGTTGCGTTCGCGTGGGAGATTGAGTGGCAAGATATGCCTTTGGTGCCGGAGTACAGCGCCGCTCTCCGTGATAGCGCGGGGGGGGGGGGGGGGGTCGCGCTCCGTGATAGCGCGCGACCCCCGCGCGCTTTCGCCTATACGGAACCTCACGGCGACGGCGATGACGACGACGACGCCGACGGCAGAAATCCGGTTGAAGTGTCCATATAATTTCTATCACAATAAAACATTTTGATGGCAGCAAAGCATTCTTACAAAACCGGAACGCAAGCAACAACCCGCCGCTTTAGTTCCGTGCTCCCCTATTACAGATCATAGGACCACCACAGTGGTATGTGTCAAAGCCGTACTTGGCGGATACTAGCCAAGCACTAGTATCCCATTGTGATACTATGCTATCCAAATGACAAATTTTGCCTTTGAATGATGTTAAAATACTTAGCATATACAGATTCACTAGGCGCATGAAACAGAGAGTAGGCACGGTGGCCCGGGTTATGCCGAACATGTGTTGTACCTCCGGTACGCTTTCAGGACGCCGATTTCTTTAATGTCCTCTCTGCTCTGTAGATATCACTCTGTAGCCATACCATTACTGCAAAAAGACTTGCGAGATTCATAATTTGGCTACCGCTTCTGTTATGTTTGTAATGAATGAAGTCCGCTTAAATTTCAAACAATGCCATATATGTGATGGTTTATGCCTTTTTTATGTAAACGTTCCATTTTATGTACGTATAAAATAAATTTGAGATACTAACCTACTCTAGCACAAGGGCAATACGTTGTGGAGCATTTGACACCATTTACCCTGTATAACCAAAACAAACGTTGTTATTGCATTTGGCATTGTAGATCAAAAATAGTTCGTACGTTCTATACTATATACAAATAAAACATACTTACGGTGATAAGACTATCGAATTGCAAAGCCGATATAACGCAGATGTAGAACTAGTCTTGTAGGACCCTTTCAGAATTATGTTCACACACGCACAAAAAATGGTATAGAAGAGAGAATACACTAGTATGAGATGGTCAACTGTTTTATTGCTTATTGTATTAATGTAAATAGGAAGGTATTGCGACCGGCCTCTATATGATGAAAAATTTACCCTTGTAAAATACACTTCCCATTCCTGTTCTTTCACACGCTGCAATAGAAGTTTATGCTTCATCACAATATGCAGTTTGAATGAACTGGAGCATTTGCAGCCGTTTTAGGGATACTATGTGTGCCATAGCGACAGTGATGACAGCTTATATTTCTTGGCTCACCCAATATGATTTGGTTTGCAAGTACTTTAGTTTTTGCCGTCAGGACATGTTTTCATTAAAATATATATCTAGTGTTGGAAAAAAATTACTATATAATAAAGCCTTGAGCAGAGGTAGGCGTGGCATCTCGCTGCTGAGGCACCTACAAACGGAGCTAGGACACGTGCCTAAAATCATGCGATAGAATTTCTTTTGCGAAAAAAAAAGAACACTTAGCTGCGCGAATATTTTTATAGGCTACAAATTGTCGTTCATAAAAACATTATTTGCCCTATCTTTTGACCAACTCTCCCACATATATGTTTACAAGTCCCTGCCTATCTGCTTTGGTAGCACTTTACCAATGCGCATAAGAGAGACAATATATATATATATATATATATATATATATATATATATATATGCCCATGTCAGGTGCTTTGCGAAGCAATTTAAGCGAAGCTTTCATTGTCGTTTACGAAGAACGCTGAGATTGTTCAGTGGCCACTTGTAACATATATATATATATATATATATATATATATATATATATATATATATACGCGAACCGGGGACTATATATATATAAAGGAAAGATATTTTTATGCCTTGTTAGACGAAGACCTACAAATATTCGCCGCCAGGAGGACCATGGCCGGATGGTCGGCGGCAAAGGCCGCCGGCGCCAACCACACCCGTCCAAATATCGAGCGCACAATCAGGTTCGCGACATTTTAACCGGGAAAAACCTCGTATAATGTAAACTTGTTGCGCTCAAACATTAGCATCCCTCACAGCGACGAAAATATGATGACAGCGCAACGTCGACGATGAAATGACGATATCACCTATGACGACAATATCATGACGGCACTGGAATCTCTACGACAAAATGACAATCACGGACCAACCACAACGGCATTGAACATGATTGTGCGACAGCGACACAGTGATAACGGATTGATGACGACGGGGTGATGATGATATGCCCGTAGGTGAAATATGAAGAATTTATGACGACGGCTGCGTGATGTCAAGCGATGACGAAGCCGGTATGACGTCAATTGTATGACGACGATGCCATGACGAAGACACCATGACGAAAGTGAAATGACGACGGTATCGCGGCGACGGCGGGACCACGGCATAACGACCATGGATTGGCATTGGACCAAACAAGACGACATGACGACGACTGCATGACGCCGACGCAATGGGGACTATTGAATGAAGGAGATGATTTGATGACGACGGAATAACGTCGATGGCAGTACGATGGTCACGTGATCACGATATGAAAACGCAGTCGTGGAGACAGAGTGAAGACGGCGGAAGTTTGAGAATGACTTGACAACGAATGAATGATCACAATGGTATGAAGGTGACAAAATGACGATGGCATTTTTTTTTTGTGCATTGGAGCTCACGTCCACGCTTATCACCTATCGCACCGCGCCACCTCGCGTATCCGGTGCTTCTTGAAGGGAGAGGGGGTGCGGACGCAATTGTTTCGTTTTAAAGGTTGGCTTAAAGGGGCCCGGAGCCACCCCTAAGGCTTGGTGAAATAACATAGTCCGCGGGTAGAATACGCTGTTGTGAACATCTCAGCCAAGTTCTGCTGTCGTACGCGGTCCGTGGAGCTCGCAAGCAGATCGCGAACTCACCTTTGTCTCAAACGCTCTCGTTTAAAAAACCCCGTGATCCTAGCTCTTTTCTGTGTGCTTTATTTGGTAGTAAAGCACATTCCAATACGCGGCTGCTATTGGTCGCTGCGGTCGGCTACACCGCGGCCGCTGGCTAAGCGCATTACGGCTCGCTGAGGACAACCGCGTTTTGCTTACGTTTAGCGCTTCGCAGGTACAAAAACCGGAAGTACAAAATAAAATTTGAACTGCGCACCATGGTGACGTCTCGGAGATGGAGCGTTGTGGCCTCGCTCCACTCCGCCGTAGACATTGCAGTGCAAGGAGTTGAAGTATACGTAGGGGAGCACAACAGAGGACGTGTTTGATTGCCGATAACTCCGCTTCTGCTGAACGCATTGAAGTACTTTTTGTGGCAAAGTGATTCTGAAATAGCGTATGTTCACTTCAAATGTCTTTCTCCACTTCGATAAAAAGTGGTTCAGGGCCTCTTTAACAAAGAATGGGTGCTTGTTGCCAAGTAAGGCACGCAATTGTGCACGCCCACGAACGCTTCACTTTGCACATGTTCGAAGAAGCTCCACCTGCGCCGTCTGTCAACTATTGAAGTAAAATAAAATCCCCATATATCATGAAGCTGAACGACTATTGTGCAAGCTCGAGGGCATAGAAATGCGCGTGTTGCTGCGTACATGCAAAGGAACATGAAGCCTGGATAATGTGGCCACTATCAAGACGACTCTTTAAGCCAAACGACAGAAAATGAGGGTCTTGCTTTGCATTCTTGTGACCTACATTCTTGTCTGCATTACTCCCACAGAGGGTAAGCCCCGTCTTGCACAAGTACAAACTCTAAAACGTCACGTAGGTCATATTATATCTGCCTTAAACATACCACAATCTTTTTATTTCATTTACGCGTACTAAATGTTCTCAAGAGCTAACTTTGTATAAAATATTCACAATGTTGTAATAAAACCAATGTTATTTCCAACGCGTAAAAATTGATGCTGTCCTCACCACGAATCTTCAGCGAAATCACGAAATTTGACACACTGATAGCTGATTGCTAGCATAAGTACACTATGTGTAATTGTTTTATGCTCACCACGTGCATTAAGAAAATAAACGTATATTCGCTCTTTTTAACGCAGGTGCAATAGTACCATCTTCCTAGTGGATATAAGAACTTAAAAACAGCGGTGTCATGCATATTTAACACCAAGGTGACAATATGGTTTTGATTATTCGCCCAGCTTCTCATATATTGAATAAAGGAGCGCACTCAATGCAAGTGATTGAATAAACTTTGTTTCAGACAGCACAATCACAAATAGAGCAAAATGAGCAGTTCCGCGAGTATACTTGAATTTATGCACATTCCCGCATATTAAATAAAAATAATGGGTATCATTTTGTTAGTTGGCGCGTTAAGTTATCCGGGTTTGTTTATGAGATGCGAGATTATGTCGGCTTAATGGACTGATTGTTGCGCGAGAAAAATTGTCACAGGTACGGTGAAAAGCGCTTGGGGACTTGGGGAAGAAATTCTAAAACAGCGAAGCTGTTTCAGCCAGCCGTAAAAAGTGCGATTTCACGAAATTATCATCGTCAGCCTTGGCTCGAGCGTCTTCTTCCGCAGCTGGCTCGTTGGCGCCCCTCGGTTAGTGCTCGTACTCATGCTCGGCACGCGCTCGTGCCACTGCTCCCGCGTTCGTCCTTGTCGCCTCACTTTCCACAGCTGGCTGCATGGCCGCTAATCATTCCCGCCTGCAATTTCATTCCAGCGTGCAATTTCGTCGTAATGGGGAGGCAAATCTTGCACTAGGCCGCGCAAAGCTCGAGTCACAACGAAGATGGCTTATCGATTGCGTCTCCTGGTAGTAGCGAGGTTGAACTTGGCTAGGTCGATTCGAACATGGTTGCATCTAGGTTTTACTTGATAACAGCTAGGTTCGGCCTTAGCTATGCCTGAGTTGAGCTTGGTTATGCCAGGTATCTCTTAGGTTATGACGCAATCGATGCGCCAGCTTCGCTGTGTCTCGAGCTTTGCGCGGCCTAGTGCAAACTTTGCCATTTTTTTAATGTACGGGAAAATAATATGCAAGGCAATAATTTATGTTCTTGGGTGTGTTAGAACAAGGACAGTCACAAGAGTGTTGCTGATCGTTTTTTCTCTATTTCAAGAATACTTTCCATGACACAGAAAAATAACACTCTATACTGCACACACCTTTGTTTCAGCATGATGAAAAGATTACCTGAGACGAGTGCGAAAAACAAACTTCTGCAATCGCAGCTGGTCCCAAAATAAAAAAAAGGCACGTTACAAATAAAACAAATTTCTTTGCGGTTTCTGTTGTCCAATATGCCTAATTTAGTACAACTTACGTTGTGCTTAGACAGTTCTGTACACAAAATAAAATTCCGACCGAACCCGTCTAACGTTGAATGTCGTCGATAATGCGGATAGCATTGAAGCAATGAAGCGGCGCACGCTATTCCGCTGCAGTCCCGGTTTATGTATTAGGCGTGTATGCAGCCGGGTTACTCTCTTCCGCTTCCTGCTGAACACATTCCTAAGTGTACAGCACAGAGGTTAAACGTGGGTGAGACAAGGAACAAGGACAAACGTATCCCTTGCATCGTCCACGTTTAGCTTTCACACTGTATGATTATGAATCGCCATCTTGCCCAATCAACCACCCTCCTCAGCCGCTGAACACGCGGCGCTATCTAGTGGCGTGGCTAGGCAGCGAAGTCCGCACGTGGCGGGCGCCTGATTAGATATTGGGACAAGACTATCTGAGTGTATATGACGCGGGCTCGATTGCGCCAAGCATCGCGAAAATGTTTAGTAGTTCTTTTCTGTCAATAATCAGCGGCACATATATTGTGTCACATCCAGTGACGCAAGTTGGCGTCAAAGAATTTCAGTGCTTTGGTTTGGTTTGGTGCCTATGGCTATGGCTCAAACAACTGCGGGGGATCCGTCATTAGCGAGCGGAACATACCCAATTTCACACACCCAGCGACCGGAGTTGGCCACAAAGAGGTTCATTACGAGCGTCACATACCTAGCTACTCATGCCCAGTAACCAGAATTACTCCAATTGTTGGTTTCGAACCATCCTCCCTCAGTCCACCAGTCCAATGCTATACCCATTAGAGCATAGACTACCAAGTAACCTAAGTCAGTAATTCAGCTACGCGCATGTGCGTACCCTCGCACTAGCTGCATTCCACACCACGCAGCCATTATCGCAGGGCAGGTGTGCGAAGTGACCCGCCGCGGTGGCTCAGTCAGCTAAGGCGTTGCGCGGCTGAGCACGAGGTCGCGGGATCGAATCCCGGCCGTGGCGGCCGCATTTATATGGAGGTTAAATGCAAAAACGCCCATGTGCTTGCGTTGTAGTGCACGTTAAAGAGCTCCAGGTGGTCAAAATTAATCCGGAACCCTCCACTACGGCGTGCCTCATAATCAGAACTGGTTTTGGCGCGTAAATACCCCAGAAAGAAGATGTGCGAAGTGAGTACATGAACCCGTGCATAATTCCACGGCAATTTCTTGAGCTTGAGGGGCTGAACAATAATTTTTCTCGTGTTCTGGGAGAGAATATTGGTTAAAGGAAACACTTCGCAGTTCGTGGGAAAGACTGCAAGCACTTTTTTCGATGAATACGACTCCGTGAAGTAACGCTCGAACAATAGGCGCAGCGTTTGTGACGAATCTCATGCCAACCACTTGCTGTACTGTCGATTGCACAAACTGGCGTTGAATGGTGAACGTATTGTACTGGAGTGGAGGCGCACGGTCAAAGAAAAAAATTTACTCCATGTTATCAGTCAGCTATCACGCTATTCTTGCTGAGTGAGGCAAGCCTGCATTCTGGTAACAGCATGACACTAGCGCTATGATTATTGCACCTCTCGCCCTACGACTGACTCGGTATCACGGCGATGTTTTAATCTACGGTTATGTATACCGCACGGATTTTACCATTGGCTTAAGAACGTGTTACCACCAGCAGGCGGAAATAGCTGTGCGGTTACGTGGGGCCAAACGAAAAGGATATCGCCACACAGCCGAACAGAATGCATCCTGCGAGGCCAAAGTGACACACTCGTGGTGTCGCATTATATAAAACTCACGAGTCTTACTTTTTTGCAGGAAATGAAGCCTTACGTACCTGACAAAACAACGTGTTGCATTTACTTACCTTCTGCTTACCCCTCGTATTGTGTTGCGTCCACTTAGTTCCCAGTACCATGCTATACACGATACATATCTCGAGATAAAACAACACTTGCCATGCTGTACAATTGCAGTATACGTGTGCAGAAGTTTTGTAGGTTGTTCGTTTATCATGGTGAGCTGCTTGCATGCCCACTCTCGAGGGCAAGCACCTAGGTACATGCGTAAGCTGACCACCTCCTTCAAGTCGAGCCACTCCAGATGACGGTCGAGTTTATCCTGAAGGACGTCCTGCCGCGGTGCGTGTGACGCTCACACATGCCTTCGCCAGTTGAATCAATGTACTCACTAAGCTGTTCAAGAATAAAGGCTAGTGCATCTCTCAAATATTGGTTAGAAACGGCCTGCCCGTTGCATCAGCATGTTACTGCCGCGTCGGTGAATGTAAAGTGTGTTATTGCTACATGTGAGTAAATACGTGCGCGCTTGAGCAGGGCGATGAGAAGCTACTTCAACAATATAAGTGACAAAAGGAAAAAAATGTGGTTGATCCCTCTTATATAGGAATCGGTATAGAACACGAAAGTGAAACGTGTCTTCACAGAAGTAGTGTAATGTTTATTGCACATTGATATATAATGTCTATTGGTGTTTTGTGGCTAAAGCGCCCTTAGGCGTTGATGCACCCACGCTGACACCTGGTGGCACGTCTCCTCCATCACGACTACCAACGTCGATGACCATGAGCAACCGTCGTGCATATGGAAGCTGCACTACGCTGCACACGCTAGCACAACGCGAAAGACGAAGCACGTAACTGACACACTAATACAACGCGCAAGACAAAGCACGTAACTGAATCGTCACCGAGTCAAATCAGCGCGTACAGCGCGTCGTAATTGCAGCCTCCGCGATCAACTTCAGAAACATTTTCAGAGCTAATTGCGGAGGCCACGCTCCGCTGTGCTGAGTACGGTGAACGCCACCTAGGTGGCGTTGGTAGTGCTTCTTGATGCCAGCGTCCCTTCGAATGCTGGCATCGAGGCGTCGTAGTGCTGAGACCACCGAAGCGTTCACTGTCGGTGCGCGTTAGTGTCATAATGCAGTACTTCTCTTTTCTGCTCGTAGGCGGCGGCATCCCCCCGAGCAAGAGCGCGGGTACACGGAGGAGTGTTAGATATATAAGGCGCGTCTGTGTAGCTCTCTGCAAATGCGTTTGTGGCGCAATGGGTTAAACGCTCGGCGATCTATCGTCGCGGACCGAGAGGTCGTGGGTTCGATTTCCAAATTTTGCATGTTTGTGGAAGTTTTTCTTCTGGTTTCTTTCTTTGTATTATGTTCTATGACGTATTTCCGTGACGGAAATACGTCAGTGAAGTCTTGGTGGACCCCGGCATAAAACACTTTCGTGTTAAAAAAGAAGCAGGGATGGCCATCGTGAGAGACTTCTTGTTCAAACGCTACCATACTCTGCGTAGAGGCGAGAAGCGGTGGGAGCGTGTGTGTCTTGCCCGTCAAATTTAGTTGAAGTGGCGGCCGCTAGAGGGGTTGTTACTGGAAAAAGGCCCATTGGCTCAATCGCAAGCGCAAGTTAATGAGATTGAATGCTGCACATAATCATCTACTCTGTTCTGTTGCACTTTATCATGGCATACATTTTCATCAAGCACCAAGTTTATAATTGTATAAATGGTCATGAGATTAATAAAATTTTATTTTATGTTTCAGGTGAGCAAGGAAACAAGAGGATGTGCTCACGTATCCGAAAGCAATCAAATTGTTTAGGTGATAAAGTCGCGTGGCAGTACGACAAAGACAAGGGAAAATGTAAACCGTTTCTTACTGGAGTCTGCAGCAGGCGTAAGGGTTTTCCCACCTGCAGGAGCTGCATGAAGACGTGCCAAAGTAAGGAAAAATTGCCCTTCATTTATGCAGTACGCCAGTGACTACAGGCAAGCGAACAGAGAAGCATTGTTATCACGATGAATTCCGTGTTTTCATCGGAAGCCACTGTATGTGTCTCACAGTTCAGGGTTCAACATAGGAAAGTTGATCTGTGATTAAAATTGCGCATGGTATGCATTCAAATACAACACAATTCGAACATTTAGGCCTATTGCTATTTAATTTTGAACGCACTATATTTCGCACCTGGATGGCGAGTGACGAAGTTTTTTGGTTAGTACAAATCGTAGCTCGAAGCATTGGGTTACGCTGTATCCTGCATTAAAATCCATCTCGCTTGCTTTGTTATCCATTGTGGATTCATTTATGCCACATTTTATGTGTTCAGCTTCCACAAAGGGTATCCACATTGGCAGTTTATCAGATTGTCGACAAAGCCCTCCACATCCATGGCGTAGCCGTGCGAAAGAGGGAGCAAAAATTGCCGTTGGGACTCTGAAACTGCCGCAGGAAGTTATTATTGCAATAATACACACTAGGGCTAGGCTATGCGATGGCCATCTCTAACTTCTTTATCACAACGTTCACGTACAATTATTATTTTAAAGGTGGAATTTGCAGGTCTTTAGGTGGGTTTCCGATATTGCTGAAACATCATAGAATCATAGAATGACACAAGCAGTGCCTTCGAAGTGTGTTTCTCATATAACCAGTAATTCAACATTGACGGACATAGTACCATACACCCAGTTCTTCCATGGAATGAGTAGGGTGTATGTATTACTTTTTTGCGATGCTATAGGGTCATAAATGACAAAACTGCGTTGATGGAACTTGCACCCGCGTCGCATTCTCGCTTCATAAGCAATCCCAGCACGCGTAAACGCCCTAGCTACATAATTACTCTTAGTCGCGAAATTTACCCATCATTAGTGTTGGGAAGTTTATATCTCCTTTGAGATGATGTTTACGACGGAAGCCAGCTTAAACATGGAGCAAAGCCATGCACACTGTCGATCACAAGGCTTATTGTGAGAAGACGGTTTCTTAGACCTTTTATAACCTAACCTGTTGATCCACCATTGTTCAGTCAAAAAACTTCTCAGTTGCTGCACGCAAACAGAAAAAAAAATGTGTCGCAGCAGTTTTCTGCAGTTTGAGGTCATTATTGTGGAACTCTAGTAGAAATCGGTAGTGTTAAACAGCGGCGTCTATTTCTCGGGTGCCGCACGTATAATCACATTTTAGTTGGTTGGTGACGTGTACTGCGTATGAAGAAGTCTGTATTTCAAAAACTTCTTCAAAATTTCTACCTCCGTCCATCTCAGGTGAATAGATAAGATGTGGCGCCATGCATTTCCTAGGAAAAGCTCGGCTTCTGTACAGCCCAAATAAATAAACGCCGCATGCAGCGCAAGATGACTATTCTCGCCATCGAATGATGTCAGGGGCAGCAAATACTGTGCTGCTCCTCAAATTATCACGGTTAAGGCTGCATATTTGTCGCAGAAATGTTTCCAGACCCGATGAACCATGACCGGTATTGGCCACTCTGGGGTTTGGAAAACCAGTTTAATAACAATGCAAATAGATCACTCCACGTGAAATCCCCCTGAACCCAAAAGCTACCATCGTCGATTCTCTTAAAAAATTTATAGTTGGCGATTCTGTACGGGAGGATGCACAAAAGTATTTCTATTGTAAATTTTCTTGGTGACGTAAGCTCCCTTGAAAATTGCTGCGAAGAAATAAACGTTGGTTGGAGGTGAACTTTGAAAATTGAAGTGTGGCAAATGTGAATTTAGAAAGTTGTAGAGCAACATGAAAAACTTCCGATACAGCTCTCTGTTGCTCAATACGTGCTACATAAATGCGTTTTTCCGAGTGTGAAAGAAGCCCGCGAATACACGCAGAATTTCGCGCGACTGGCCGTTCGAGGCTCTTGCGTGCATTGGCGGGCTTCTTTCACGCTCGGAAAACCACTTTTATGTAGCACGTATTGAGCAACATAAAGCTGTATCGGTAGTTTTTCATGTTGCTCTACAACTTTCTCATTGATACTTTGATAATTAGGAGAGTACTTCACGAGTAAGATAATTAATAACAATTACCTAATTAAATTTTAGTATTGAAAAAATTACTGGCGGCAACTCCATTGTACTAGAAACAATACACACTAGGTTTGCTTAGCGTAACGCCGTTCCTCTTTTTTTTAAATCGTATATATATATACACTTGGTGACGCGTCACCATGCTTTCATGTATAAAAGGGAGACCTGTCTAGCAACTCATTCTTGTCATTCTAAGGCTGCCATCGCTAGACCACAAAAAATAAGGACACCAGAAGAACAGCGTGAATACAATGCTCGACCATGTGTGGTGTTTGTTACAGCTTCGCTGGACATTTACGTTCGCAGGGCGGGATAGCGGCCAATGTTTTTTTTAGGTAATGAAAGAGCAAGGCAGGGTCGGGGCTATCGGTGGCAACCGCAGTGTCCGAAGTAGACTTAGCCTGGGTTACGTTTGGACAGGCGATGGTGGCGCAGGTAATTACAGCTCTGACAAGAGTTGACGAACAGAGGACACTGGTTGAGCTCCTCGCCAGCAACGCAGATAATACACCATCCTCGCTTTCTTCGAGCATGCGGCTGATCTCGTCATCTATGGTCGAGGGATTAACATGGTTGCAGATGCGGAGCACATTGGTGGAAAATGTCGCGCCTGCAGCTACGCTGGCTGCGTGCCGTTAGCTGGCCAAACACTTCGGTAACAAGGGTGTAGAATGGGTACCAGCTCATACCAGAGCCGCGATTTTTATGCCATAGGTTTTCGAAGTAGGCCCTACAAAATATCACGTTTCTTAACTTCACCTGGGTGCCCCGATTGGTATGGGAGCTTGCGCGTAGATAGGACGAGAACCAGTCTTCCACGTCGTATTCTCCGGTTCCGCTGAAAGAGGCCGGGCCCTGCTTACGGGGAACACATTCACAAATGACGAGGGTTTCCGCCCTGTGTGGCGTGCAGGGGGCCTCCTTTATGGTGTTTAAAGGTGTGCTATGCAATGACCCAGTGTGGTGCTCCAGGAACAGGCTGGGAATCGCAACACCTGCACCAAATATAAAGAGGTTTATTTTCGAGAAAGGTAATGGCGCGAAAGCTCTGAAGTGCAAGGCAGAAACGCAGACACTGACGCAATCAGGACACGGGTTGTCTCGTTCTTCCTGAACTTGCCACGGACAACACACGGCCATGTATGTTTCATTTCACAACAATTAATTCTGACAATTGGAGATAATGAACGGACTGTTTATTTAATTTTTTTTTCGGACCAAGGAAAAATTATGACGACGCTAAATTGGGTTATGAACCTGTGACTTTTTATGACAATACATCCACATTGATACGACGAACGAAGAGTACATTTCCCGCCTGTCGCTTACATTTATAAATTTAATCTGACGGGAAGAAGGTCTAATATAGGTTATAAAGACTGCTCACACCGAGAATCACTGTTCGTATAATCCCGCTTAGCACTTTCTCATCTTGGCAATATTATTTTGAAACAGTATCTGTCACATCGCAGAACCGAGACTGTGTCTCTGATTTTATTTATCTCAGTTGGAAAGATAAAAAGTCAAACGTGAAAAATTCGTTGATGCATGCCCACTCCTAAAGAGTTACAAAATATTTAGCACAATCCATTATCCTCTAGTTTCTGAAGTCTATAGTATTTCGTATGATCTACCTTCTAATATAATAAAAAATAGCAACATCAGTACTATACATTTTATTTTTTCAAATGCGGAATGGTTAAGAAGTTTGCCTACACGAACATAAGATGACATAACATAAATTTTCAATCGAGGGATATTTATCGTGTTTTAAATCGACGTTACATAGGGCAAGTGTTATGAATCTTTTCAGAGGAATCAAATAATTTTTCTCCACAATAAAGACGTATCCCCCATGCTTCTATTGCAGAAAAACTTTCCAAAGTCCACAACGGAAAGGGTAAGCTGCTTTCCGTTTCGATAAACCACACTGCTGGGACGTCCAGCTTTTAGAAATAATATAGCCAGGCACAACTATATGACAGGCGTTTAGGCATCTGAGAGCAAGGGCAAGAATCTTGAATTAGGTTTGAAAAACATTATTGTTTGCTTATACATTATCATGAACACTGTAGTTTAAAAATGAATTGTAATTGAGGAACGTAGAGTATTAGCTGCTTAAATTAGAATCGTGTCTTAATGCAATAACACTTTAAAGAGAACTGTAAAATCGTTATTAATAAACATTTTCATCCTATAGGCCCAACACCTTCAAAGGACGACAAGTTTGTGGGTATTTGCCCGCCTTATGAATGACAATAGAAAACCGGCGAACAAAGAAGCTGAAGGAACTGTTACTTCTGACTCGCGCCCCTCTTTGCACAGTAATGAGGTAATAAAATAGCAGCACTGATCTTTTTATGCGTGTAATTAAATAGTTGTCCATTTTGGTACTTCAATGTATGGCTCAATTTTTGTTGATGACAATTATGGACAGCCAACATGTAATGAAGCCAAGGAAAGCATTGGGGTAAATAGGTAGGTTTGAAGTCAACGTTTTGAATATAAAAAGGAAAAAGAAAATAGAATTGAATGAAACGATAGCCTGCCGCCGGTGGGAGCTGAACGCACAATATACGCATTACCCGTGAGTTGCACTACTAATTGGGCTCGGTTTTTGCCATGCATCCGGCCACTATTTTGGGTATGCATGTGCACTAGGTGAACTAGGTCTAGCCCTGCGAGTCTTAGCCAGCGCCCTTGTGTGCTATGGCGGGTGGATGTTTTTGCCAAATGCTGTCATGCAACGTGTGAACTTTACAGTCGGCTTGTGGCTAATAAACCCTCCTATGCTACCTCATGTCATCATGGCTGCCAGATTCCAGACCATCAATGTATGAACGAGGAGGGAAATTGGGGGGGAGGGGGGGGGGCGCTCGGGTTTGGTTCTTTAAGACTTCCGGTCAAAGAGCGCACTTCCGAACAAAACAAAACATTGTTCGGTTCTGGCGGCAATTTTGTTTTTGCGAATGCGGCGTCACCGGGTTATCGAAATACATTAGTTTATTTATTTCCTGTTAATCTCATTTTTTCTTCAGAGATTTATAAAGCATTGTTTTTCCAGATGACATTTCCTGTATGAGTTCTCTTAAATTTTTGTGTGCGTACACGAGCTAGAAAAAGTAAAATATTATGCAAAGCTTGAAACATTTACCAAAAGTTTTTGTTATCTTAAAGAGTAATTTCGTCGCATTTAATCAATATGTATCACGATACATGGGACCAGAACTAATAAGTGGCTCGAAAACAAAGTAATGAGAATACGGATATTCTTTAAACTCCCAACAAGTGGCATGTCTTTCAAGTTTCGCCGCATATCACATATTCAAGTGTTCCAAGTAAAAAGTTTTAAATTTGATGCATCATCATCAGCCTATATTTATGTCCACTGCAGGACGGAGGCCTCTTCCTGTGATCTCCAATTACCCTTGTCTTGCGCTAGCTTATTCCAACTTGCGCCTGCAAGAGGTCGTCCGATCGAATCCCGGCCGCGGCGGCCGCATTTCTATGGGGGCGAAATGCGAAAACACCCGTGTACTTAGATTTAGGTGTACGTTAAAGAACCCCAGGTGGTCCAAATTCCCCAAGTCCTCCACTACGGCGTGCCTCATAATCAGATCGTGGTTTCGGCACGTGAAACCCGATAATTTAATTTTTTTGCGCCTGCAAATTTCCTAACTTCATCACCCCACCTAGTTTTCTGCCGTCCTCGACTGCGCTTCTCTTCTCTTGGTATCCTTTCTGTAACTCTAATGGTCCATCCTACGCATTACTTGGCCTGCCCAGCTCCACTTTTTCCGCTTAATGTCAACTAGAATATCAGCTATCCCCGTTTGTTGGCCGATCCACACCGCTTTCTTCCTGTCTCTTAACGTTAGGCCTAACATTTTTTGTTCCATCGCTCTTTCTGTGGGTATGTAAGCAAAAATATTAAACATTACGTATTTATGAGAGCTTAAGCGGAAGGACAATTGAAAAATCAGTATACTTCTTTATTTCTGGGTGAGCAGCTTTCACACTATTGTCAGATGTCATCTATGAGCCTCTTCGTTAGAAAGGCGAGCGCTTAGAGAGAAGAAGAGGCAAGTTTTCTGCTCGTGTTAATGTAGTATATCACAAGGATCTACATCGACGTAGTAAGGAGACTGACTGCGAGTGGTCTTCGTGTACTTTACCCGCAACGTACTCGCGAGGCTGTCGGGTGCATGCAGTCTGGACCAGAAGTTTACAACGTTACTCCAGGTACCTTGGAGAGAGCACCCAGAGCTAAAACAGTCACCTCCTGCAAGGACTACCTACAAGATTCGTTCTTCTGCCATCCAAAAGCATATTCACTACGACTACAAGCTAGGGAACACAGACACACGATGCTCGGTAGGTTCCTAAGTGACGTTTTTGAAGATATTAAACATTCGCTTGACCGCTTCAATTGACTTGCTGACTTTCACGACTGGGATTGGGCCAGGAAGTTGCGAAACGTCTACTTTGCCCTCGAAGACTCTATGCGAACTTAGTATGACAACCAAGGAGGCTCTTTCACAAATTCACCGGCATTGCACCGATACCTTCTCGAAAGAGTGGAAGGAGCCATCTCTTCCAAGAATCAGCGGCCAAACGAAAGAGTTTCGGTGTTTGTTGAAGACATGCTTTGTCTTTTCCGATGAGCTGACGCCACAATGCCAGAGGGGCAAAAGATCCGCCATTTGACGAGAGGGGTAAAGGAGCAGCTTTTCGCGGGACTCGTGCGAAATCTCCCGACAACCGTGGACGACTTTGTGAGCGTGGTCAACACAATCGAACACACTCTGGCATCGGACGTCGAAGTACAAACGCCACCACATCAAGCATACGGCATGCTCCGTCGATCCAAACATAAAGAGGCACGCTCTCGCTGATCTTATACGTAAAGTGTTATGCGTCACGAGGTGCGGCAACTTCTGACAGTGGGATCCCAGCCACCTGTGATGGAACTCATCCGTGATGAAATTTGACAGGCAGTGCAACTGCTTGCACCACCAATAACCGAAGGCCTCGTCGTCAAGTATGCATAGGCGTTGTGTAATTAGCGTTGCGTAACATGCGCAGTGACGCCTGCGCGAACTACAGCTCACTTCGTGCCGGTCGTGGACCAGACAACTCTGCGGTCCTCGCTCCCACCTACGTATGCGGCATCCGAGTGAAGACCGAAGAGTAGAAAGGCAAGTGTTTGGCGCGCGTCTGATAACCGCCCACTCTGCTGTCACTGAAACAGCCGCCTACGCTTTGGTGCTCCCATGGTCATTTCATTCACTTTGTAGGCACACTACTTCGCATAACATCAATTCCTACAGAGGGTAGGGGAATCGCGAGTGCCCATACCGTCAACTCGGTGTCCATGACTTTCAACCTGACGAGCGTTACCCATGCTACGGCAAGCGCCCACGTGATTTCGAGGCATAGATAACAGGTAAGTGGAGCGCTTTGAGCGTCCCGCTGTGCCTGTCCTAGTCACCATACCCTCGGCACTCCCCACAACCCATCCTGCCTTCATCGTCTTACGCTTGCGGTGATACCAGGTCCCCAAGCCCATCTAGGCGAAACTAGGAAGAGATACTTCCAGAGTAATAGAACTGTAAAAGTGGCCTCCTCTACAGCAATAATTGGGTATTTTAGGCACTCTAAAGTGGCAACAAACAATTTGAGAGATTTATAAGAAAGCCGGCGGATCCCACGCTCTGTAGGAATTGATGTTATGCTAAGTAGTGTGCTTACAACGTTAATGAAACGACCGTGGGAGCACCAAAGCGTAGGCGGCTATTTCATGACCTACATGACACGCATGTCGTGTCATTCATGTCATGACCTATCATTTATGTCCGAATCAATTTCAGTGGTTTTTTAGTGTTAATCTTTTTTCGCTGAGTCATTCCCTTTTTTGCGAGTCATGTTTAGTACTATGACTTCTACCATCACCCTTTATTGTTTCCTTCACTTAGTGTCTACGTCCGGACCCATTCCAGTGGTTTGTGAGAGTTAATCATTTTCGCTGCCTCATTGTAATTTTTGCTGAGTCATGCTTATGACTATGACTTCTCCTATCATCGTTTAGTGTTTCCTTCACTTAGTACCTAGGTCGGAACCCATTTCACTGGTTACATACCAAGTTAACGAAACGACCAGGAAAGCAACAAGATGAAGGCGGCTGCTTCATCACCTACATGATACACATGTCATGGCATTAATGTTATGACCTATCATTTATGCTTGTCATACACTCTTGTCATACTATGCCAATTTTGGTACCTACCAAGCTAACGAAACGACCATGACAGTACCAAGACCTAGGCGGCTAGATAGATCGTTAGATATTGTCAAAGTGGCAAACGTTCGCCCCAACATGCTTCGCATTTAATACTGTTGACGTTTGACTGGCAATACATAACGAATTGGTACACAATGGCCTGCGGGTTCACCCAGTCTTCCGATCGTGGCGCATACTGCGCAATACATGTATAGTTTTCGGAGAAGTCCTTCCGACCAATAGCCTTCCTTTAGAGCTCCTGCAAGTACCTTCTTGCTCACGCAGTGGGGAACACATAGCCCCCCCCCCCCCCCCCCCCCCCGCTTCTCATTTAACCATTTCTACAAACATTTTCATGCAATGCTTCAAGTTTCAAAATAACTGTATTGCAACGGATGCTGCTGATCCAAATCGGGATATGAAAATACTGATTACTCATTTGTAGCCTTGACGTGTTTAGTAGCGACGCTCTGTAGTAGTCGGTTCCTGGGCACAAACTGAATTTGCTGAGCATACTGTCTTCGATAATAATTCCTCTTTTTCTCCCAAGCCTGCAGCGTTGACCGTGTATTTATAGTTATGATGCTTCATACATGAACGCGCCGTGTGTGTGGCACGTCATCCCACCAGCGCACAACGGGGAATGCGCGGCGTGGCAAAACTGAAGGCACGTTTGAAACCAAAACTTTACTTTCATTTTTCACAACACTAACGTAAATTTTGTAAACGTATACGTTTCTTCTGACCGCGGGTTACGTCCTTTTTCCGTGGAAGGCAATACAAAACAACATCGTCTTTGGAAAACGCCTTGACGGAAGGCTTCACTTTCTCAGTTAAAGTGTAGCACGTTCTTTACGTAGGTCTACGTAGCGCACCCGTTTCTGAACGACTTTTGATCTTGTCGTAGACATTACGCTTCAGAGTACAAAATACTGCATAATATGTTCCCGTGACCATGAATTTGGAGCCTAAAATTACTTTTGTATTGAACTGCGTAAGCAGTCTACAGCTACTTCCGTCAGAAATCTGTCCGTCCGTCTCCATGTAACGCGTGACAGGATCTGTTCCATAGGCGTACATGGGGTCCTATTGAGTTGTATATGAGAATTCCATATGACTACGTATAACTTCAGGCATTTATGATTTTGACTCTATATAGTGAATACTGAAGAGGTATTAGCAGTTTAACGAAAGACTGAAGAGGTTAACGAAAGACTAATGAGATAAATTGCGATGAAAGTACTTAGGCATAATGAGGAGCAATTCAGGATAATTAGGAGCAGTCGGTCTAGCTAAAATTAGAAATGTCCAATAATTAGTCTATATAAATGTAAATAAGGACATTTTATGCGAGCCTGATCTGTAAGCCTAATCTAGAGTAGTTAAGTGTACCTAAGATAAATATGCCTAATTTCAAATGATTACCATTGAACTGCTCAAGGCTGATCAGGAATAACAAGGGTAAATAAGATTAATACAGCCTAATTAGAAATTATTACAATTGCATTACTTAAGCCCAATCAAGAATAATAAAGGCAATGAAGAATATTGATAGAACATTACGTATCCCTAATTCAGATTTGCGATTACATTAATTTTCCCCAATACCAATAATTCCGACTGATTCGTTTCACCAATTAGGTAAGTACAATAGGTCATTGCGGTGCTTCCAGCAAATTGTGTCATCCTCTGTACAGTGAGTCGCGGTGTGCGTGACTCGGCCACTCAATCAATAATATGTTGCATGAGTGCAAGATGGGCAAATAAAAACGTGCTTACGCCCTTACGAGTCCCATTAGGAAGTTTATGCAGCAATTTCTTTCTGTCATTGCTCCTCTTGGTTAAGCGTTCTTTTGTTTTCTTTTAAGTTTGCATGAAAAACATAGTCATTTCCAATAAAATCTTCAGTAAATCTTCCTTTGGAATTTGACGGTTGCTCCAGCTCGATGGGCGAGTACATTCGTTCACCGCCTCTCTTTCGAACACTGGGGACATTAGTTGTCTGCAACTTTGTATCCTTCTGGCTGCATTTTATTTTTTGTGGACTTACACCAACCGCAGCAACAGCGTTATTGGCACCATTATCAGGTAATGCTTATTCGCTTGGCTCCCATAAGCAAAGCTTGAGGTTTCGAACTGGTATTTTGAGGGCCCTGCACTAAAGCCTGCTGCATTTGTGACACAACCAGGTTCCAGGTTTATGCATCACGAAAACATGTGCAAGAGCAATTGAGATGACAATGGCTCCCCACGCTCTGTTCAAACGATCACAGAATGCGTCGGAATAGCATTTGGATGCCTTTAAATTGTTTCCCTTTTGAACGTTAAGCGGTAACAGCTGAATGAGTCCCGAGAGTTTCGGCATCATGTTGGCCCTTAGGGCGCAGTGTTTGAAGGCGCTTATCCCTCTCCTTTACTTGCTCAAGAGTCGCAATACGTTTCTTCGTTTTCTAAGGCGTCTTATAACAGTCCCTTCTAGCATGCGAGCACGGAGGTATCGCTTTTGCTGAAGTGCACACAAAGTACTGTTTTGCAGTGCGCGACAAGCACACGCAAACTGGCCTAACGATCTTACGCAAAACCATAAGATTTCTATAATTCACGACATCTGCGTTGTACACAAGCTAGCATTATTTATTTATGCCAATTTTCGATAGCGCTGTGCAAATCCATGAAAGCAGGCGTAATACTTTTACGGAAGGGATTAGCGTTGCTGGGTAGAGCTCTGATTCGGCCTGTATTGTAATCCTAGGGGCTTGCGCTTGTTGCCCTTGTATAGATGGTGGTCTGCCTCTTGATGCACTTCTTTGCCTCGCGTATACACACGGGGGAGAGGCTTGAATGGAGTGTTTTTTCGGACTCTTTGCTTGTCGTCCCGTGAGGTAAATTGCATATATAGCACATTAACAGGTATTCTTAGTCTACCTGTGGGCGGTTACGCACTCTACACCCGTCACAGATATTCGTGTCTGCGTTGGTCACACGTCGTGCCGCTGCCGATTTCTCCGCATGCCTTCAGTACTATAGCGATCATTGGTATGGACGGCATTAGGTATACGAGCCTACCACCACCCTTTAGAAAAGAGCGTGGGGCCCTTCAAAGTTGATCAATGGCGAAGTGATGTAGCCAAGCTTCCTGGTGGGTAGGGTCCCATTGTTGTTTGCTGCCAGAAGCTTCGGTGGTCGTATTTCCTTCGAGCTTGCAGTGATACCGTTCGCTGCTCCACGTCCCGTTTCGGGGAGCGGCTTGATGAAAAGCCTCACATCACATGCGGCTGCTCCTAGTTGCATGCTATTCACACAACTGAGCTTGAGTTCGTTGCCCTCGTCTGCGGTGCAGTTCACTATCGAGTTATGATTCCACTGCAGCTGATTAAGGATGATTAAGCGCATAATTATTTGAGAGGAGAACCACTTCCTCTTGCGATCTTCTTGGCTGGCCAGCTGAACAGCTTCATGCCTGGTTCGGGATCAGTACATCAGTTTGTAATAGACCTTTCCACATATGCCCGCTTATTATCGGCGGCAGCCGCAAGGCAGCATGGGAAATCGGTGCGCCAGCTGCCGTGGCCTCCGGAGACTCGCCTATGCTTTTCTGGCTTTGCAGCCGCTGCTGGTTGGCGAAGGCTTGCATGCTCGCTTAAATTTTCGGCTTAATCCTCCACTTCGTTCCTCATTGCAGGTACTGCGTGTTCTTGGTCTTCCTAGCATCTTCTAAGTGGTTTTCATTCGATGCCTTTCTATGTTTATTGCGACAGCCATTATATTTAGAGGATGCTAAAGCATCGTCTTTAACAGTGGAACGCGAGATTATACAACCATCCCTGACTTCTTCTCATGCTTCCCGGCAACTGCAGCTTATGTAACCATAAAGGCTGGCCGCGAATGGTGTGCACGAAGGCGAGCTTTCTGGTAGAACCGTGGCCTTTTGCATGGGCCGATCTTCTGTTATTGTCATCATCATCATCAGCAGCCTGTTTTTTATGTCCAATGCAGGACGAAGGCCTTTCCATGCGATCTCCACCCCAGTCTTGCGCTAGCCGATTCCAACTTGCGCCTGCAAATTCCCTAACTTCATCACCCCACTTAGTTTTCTGCCATCCTCGACTGCGATTCCCTTCTCTTGGTAACCATTCTGTAACTCTAATGGTCCACCGGTTATCCATCCCACGCATTACATGGCCTTCCCAGCTCCATTTTTTTCTCTTAATGTCCATTAGAATACCAGCTATCCCAGTTTGCTCTCTGATCCACACCGCTCGCTTGCTCTCTCTTGTCGTTAGGCCAAACAGTTTTAATTCCATCGCTCTTTGTGCGGCCCTTAACTTGCTGTCGAGCTTCTTTAATTTCTTTACCTCCATGTTTCTGCCGCATATGTTAGCACCGGTAGAATGCAATGATTGTACACTTTTCAACGACAGTGGTAAGCTCCCAGTCAGGATTTGGCAATGCCTGCCGTATGCACTCCAACCCAATTTTATTCTTCTGTAATTTTCCTTCTCATGATCAGGGTCCCCTGTGAGTAAATGACCTACATAAACGTACTCCTTTACAGATTCTAGAGGCTGACTGGTGATGCTGAATTCTTGTTCCTTTGCCAGGAAATTGAACATTATCTTTGTCTTCTGCATATTAATCTTCAACCCCACTCTTACACTATCGGTGAAGGTCCTCAAACATTTATTGTACTTGATCCCCATTGTTGCTGAACAAGACAATGTCATCTGCAAACCGAAGGTTGCTGAGATATTCGACGTTGATCCTCACTGCAAAGCCTTATCAGTCTAAGAGCTTAAACACGTCTAAGCCTGCAGTGAACAGCATTGTAGAGATTGCGTCTCCTTGCCTGACCCCTTCCTTGACAGGTAATTTTCTAATTTCCTTATGCAGAACCAGTCTGGCTGTGGAATCTTTGTAGATATTTCCAAAGATATTCACGTGTGCCTCCTGTACCCATTGGTTAGGCAATGCCTCTATGACTGCTGGTATCTCTACTGAATCAAATGCATTTATTCAAAACAGTTTATTTCTTCTTCTTCATATTCTATACAAGCCAAAGCCATATAGAGGGGTTTAATGTACTCCACAGATTTCTCGATTACCTGAATGATGAGATGGATATGACATAGATCTGTTATTGTAACGCACTTAAAATATTTCACTCTGAGAAGATTTACAATAAAATACACGCGCTGTCGGTGTTATTGTTTCATGACATTTCTCTGGGGACTGTCGCTCTCTAATTCCGAGGCATAACTTTGTAAATAATTCTGCTCACCCGGGACGGACCACACCCCAAAATTTGTAAAGAATGTAAGGCAAGGTGTCAGCAACTTTAGATAAAGAAGAACTGTAGTGCCATATAGAATATATACTGTGATTTTCGCTCAAGGGACGCCGACGACGCCGACACCGTATTTTCTGCGACACGGGGCCCTTAACGCTATTGTGGTAATATGGACATACCAGACGAATTGCCGCCGTCGGCGTCGCCATAATGGTCGACATAAAATTGAAGCGCGATAATATGGTGGCCGCGCGCCCTATGCTGTAGGTGCGAGCGAAAGCTGGCGAGGGTAAGCCGAGAAGTATGGTGGCTTGATGCAGCGGTGTCTGCGCGCTCGCAATGGAGGAACACGGGGAGATGTGCGAGAACTAAGAGTGTGTGTGTGGGGGGGGGGGGGGGGTGGAGGGGAAGGGGAGTTCAGGTCAGTGTGCATCTCATCTTCTAGTCCAGCTGCGGCGGCTGAGTGTGGCTGCGCACGTCCCATCTTGGAGGCAACCAGCGCTTGGTTCGAAGTGTATCCGACTAGATATAGCTGATGGCTTCCTGTGCGCTGTGCTCTCGCTCGCCTAGTTCGCGTTAAAGTGATAGGCAGCACGAAGGGGAAATCAGTCGTCACTGCTGCAGCTCTTCATCACGCAGCGTGTGTCCGCGGCCATCGAAAGTTATGTGTTCGTGTTTGCCTGGGTGCACGGGACAACGTGAGTGGAAATTTAGTTACTAGGCGAATGCTTAATAGTTATGCAGCTGATAAAACGACTAACCTTACTTTGTGTAGCTGCCAAATAATTTGTTATCCAATCAATGCTTCGCCTGTCGGGCGACACTGTAACTTTCTTCTTTCCTTTAGTCGGTGGAACCATGGTCCGTCTTGAACAGGCGTTTTGCCGCTGTTGGCGGGATATATTGATATGTTAGTATTCAATGCGAATGCGACGAACGAACACCCGGCACTTATCTTAATGCAACGAACCACTTGGGAAGCAAATACAGACACAATGTACCTTTGAGTGGCGTAGCCAGAAAACTTGTTTTTCGAGAGGGAGCACGCAATTGCCTGGGGAAATGGAGGGTGAGGAAGGGGGCTGAAATCACTGGACGTGCGGCGCACAGACATGTTAGGAAGGGGGGAGCGTTTCACTCCAGACACGTCACTGGTAGGGCGTTTTCGCCAATGTCTATAGCTGTAGCTATCGACAGTTCACGAATATTTCAGACGGACTTTCGTAGGAAGAGTCATAGTACAGAAGCATATGAGAAAATTTGGTTTGATCAGACTATCATGTAGTGGGATTCAAGCTTGTCTACGCACGTGACCCTTTGAATCTATGTCAGCCGCGTCCACGATTACTAGTTCATCTGTGTCCCACATAATGCAAGTATGTGGCATTAGGGTCCCGTTTTTTCGCGCTCCAAGGTAATCTTTATGCTTCTAACCTAAATATGTTGTACATTTTCTGAGCATACCTTAGGTACAAAATGTTTCATAGTAAATTTTCGCTTTAGAAAAAACGTGAACGTTTCTTCCTAAATAATCAACACAAGTTACATATAAGTTCATACCATTTAGCCCGTTCAGTGTCCACCGCTATATTGCCAAGGGTTTACAGGGAAATATTATTAATTTACACAGGTTGCAAAATAAATTGTGATGTTTCAATAATATAAATGAGTTCGTAAAACTTATGCTACCCTGAAAGTAACATATGAGTAAATAGCTCAAAACCTCGTAGAAACTTGAATTGTGCACAGCTTGCACTTTCAACATAGTTTTGCCTTCTCTTCACAGCTGTTATACCTTTCCAGAGTGCTTCCAGCAAAATGCATATTTCGATTTCAAATTTCAGACTCAGTAGAAAAAAAAGTACGTTTGAGAGGACGAGTGCTCAGTGCTAGTTACTTAAAACAGCAGTACATGCATTATAGCTTTGACAAGTTTCGACAATGGCTTCTGTATTAGAGCGCTCCGCGTATGAATAGCACAGGTGTTTTCCAAGTCCTATGACTATGCATTCTGCTCGAGGGATATCGGTGGTGTAACATGGATAAAGCAACACATTTTCCTGAAAAGAATTAGAGCAAAAGGCAAGCAAGAAACGAAATGATGATCGCACAAATGCGTTTGGAGACGACGGACATGCGATGAACCTCCTCCACTATGTGCTGCTGGCCAGTTTTCTCTTCAATACAACATTCGTGGAAGGTAAGCTCGCCCATATAATGCCGCTAAAAGCTGAAGTAATTATTTCTAAGTACTGTGACTAATTGTACCAGCTGCAGAACACACTTGTCATTATACATTTTGCATTACCACAGGCACCAGATGGCAAGAATTCGTGTGCATACAAAAATCAGTATAGCAAATCAGTTCCACTGAAGCCTACAAGGAGACGGAAAGTTCATGAAGAGAAAAATTGTCATTCACTTGGCTGTAACATGAAGATTAAAAAAAAGGCATTCATGGACATTTCTCAAAAAAATCTGCACTGTTCCAGAAGAATTTGTACCGGTACGCGAAGAAAACTCGTAAATAGCACTTTTCCGGGAAGGTCGCTTCACCATCTGATCTAACCAGGCTAGTAGATGGAAGACGGAGGACCAAAGCAGAGACGCAGAATAATGCAAATAAGTTCTGCGGACACCGGCAAATTGCCGAAAAGTTCGTGAAAGGAAAAATTGGCATCCACCCGACTGTAGTAAGATGGAAACCAAAACAGTTTTCTTCTTTCAAGGTAGGCTGGACGCGCAGACCAAGACGGATAATCAACTGTGAAGCTTGTACTCTACAAAATACGGTTTGGGTTTCCTTTTAAACTCCATCCTACAGGCGGGCGAATAACACTGATCATTTTCGTAACCACGAAAATATTTGTTTTTTGTTTTTTGAGGGGGCTGAACTCAGGATACAGTACACAATTATTAATTTAGCTGCACGAAGTTTACCTGAGACATGCCAATGATGCTTCTATAACTAAGCTAATACTTTGGTTGGGATTGTGAACCACTGATGAAAACAGATTACCCGCTCAAGTTAAAGACAAGCACGATAAAGGGAACAGGGTGAGCCCTGCCGTGTTGCTTGTTTTGTTCTTGTCTTCTAGTTGCGCTAGTATTCTTATGACTAACAGTGTGCCTTGCGAAATGGTAATGTTGCTCGCGACACAATATTTAGGAGTAGCGGCATTTGTATTCTCTGATACTTTTACTTTGATGTATTCCGAATTATAGTTTCATTTGATGGGTCATTTATATGTAGCGCTGTTTGTCGCTGGTTGTTCAAGGGCGAGGAAAAGGAGGGTGCTCATTGAGACCAAAAGCAGGAAACTGTACAAGTAAGCCTTGGTGGAACTACAACCCGGAAACACAGAGGTGTGAACTTATAACGGAAGGATGTCCTCGCAAGAAGCGTAACTATTACCGTTCATGCAAGATATGCGCAGAAGTGTGCATCCTGCCGACGCGTAAGTCAAACGGCACTTCAAGAAATCTGGTCATTCGGGCTGTTCCGCACGTGTTTAAACTTGCCTCGTGTGAGGTCTAAAAAGTTGCTCCGTACCTCATTGCGAAACACAATAATGCGCACCTATACTCTGCATGGCACCGCTACATCCGTGGTTGCTGAGTTCAGTCTTTGTGAGATAAGAGGGTGGGAAGGCTGTACAATAGTCCACTTGTTTTTCTGACTGCTTACGCAAGTATGCATAATATTAACAATAAATTTCTTCAAGGAACATTCGTAACAAAAGTTGGGGTGCCTTCCCGTTTCATTGCTTGAAGAAAAAATGTTTAGTAAATTGATGGAGTTTAATGATGATTTGTGATATGCGTGTGAGCAAGCTATTGCTGTTGTCAACAGAAAGACCATCATTACTTTAAAATATTACTCAGTAATAGGAGAAACAATACACTGAAGCTGTACAGAACAGCGAAAAGACACCATTGTCCCAAGTCCTACTCACTTGTTGTTCGGTAGATAATTTTTCGCATGATTTGCGCCCCCAATTTTACAGCTCCCGAAAGCAGGCTCAAAATTTGGTGACGTTCTGTATAGGCAAGTTTAACAAGCTCTTCGCGCTTTTGCAAGTATTGACACCTTTAATTTCAAGTTTATTTCAGAATATAATATTAGTCGATACTATAAATTCTTCAGAGAAAATAAATTTCAAATGGCGTAGAAATCTCGGCTTTAAACTGCCACAAATTTCAGTATGGAAGTGGTCCTGGGTTGAAATCTTTCCTGAATAAAAATGCGAATGCCACTTTTCACTCGTCCTTAGCATGCTAGGTAGAGCAAAGAAAACAGTGGCCAAGCACACGGCGTCTGGCTGTAATAATATCTGCCTCCAGCAGTAGGAAAAATGGTGGTTCCGCCACTTAGATATGCGTAACATTCACAGTGTGTTGAAACTCCATAACAATTGCACCCATTCAAGCTAATATAATTTTGCCACCTCAGGCAAATATTTTCACTCCTATATTAAACAGCATATGCGTATACGCGTTTCTATGTTCTTGCGTAAGGAGAAACACGTCACTTTTTACTTTCGGGTACAAAAAGTAAGGGCCAAAGCGGGAAAACAAGCCTAGAATTTCAGCAATCTATAACGTGATATATTTCAGCATTCGGGAAGCTAGCGAAAATGATGTCAAGTTGACCATGAATGGGAGTCGGGGAGCGAAGCAGCTTGAAATGCAGCGAGGCACAAAAAGAAGCCTCTGCCTGAAATACATGTCTATGGATAAATTGTAAGCCCGAATTCCCCTATATTGATCGGTATATTTGCAAAAAAGGCCGCGACGCAAATTGAGAGGATCGCAGCTCTAGTGGCGCTTCTAAAACTTCAAATTGCTCCGTTTGCGTCGTCCTGCATAATTTCTTCAGAGCTGCACAAATGCTAAATGCCGTGTGGTCGTTACATAGAGCTGCTTCAAATGGCTGCGATTCGCACAAGTTCAAAAATCAGCATGAAAGATGTCTCATAGTACTAAGCATAGCCTTGTTAAACTCAACCGCATTGCAGACGTTTATGTTTGGCAAAAAAATGGCAAGCCCCAGTGCTCTGCCATTGTCATAATCAGAACGGATAAACTATGATTGCCACGCAACATATAGGATCCTGGTCAGGTACAATCAGTGAGATGTTTGAAGAAAGATGTTCCTGTTAGGATCATTCATTTCAACGTAATGAACCAACTGGTTTGCGGTCACCTCTAATTATCAAATAAATATAAAATGCATAAGTTCAGAAGCTTGACACATCAGCAATGCTGAAAAGGATAGCTACATGGTTCTGACTGAAGCAAAATAATTTGCTCCAAAACATTTTCGATCAATCAGTCAATCAATTATTCACAGTGATTGCAATGCTTAACGCTCGTTTTGAATTCTACAGATGGTATTCTATTTATATGCGGTTGCCACATGCTGGCCCAGCGCGGTGCACAATGTGACTGCTGCTGATCAGAAATCATACACACTTATTGTGTGTATGATTGCTATCAAAATAATAAAAAATATAACTTAAAGAGCCCGAAGACACATAACGCATGCGCCTGGTCGCGTTGTTCACACTTATCCTTGTTTATTTTTTTTTATTCTGCCGCAAGAATGCTTACTCTGCCAAAAGGTCCATAGACTTCGCTGACGTTTCACATTGAGCTAAATAACATAAGGCCTCTATGTATGCATAGGGACGATTATTGTTACGTATGTTTTCCCCTTTGTTTGCAGAGTAATTTCAAGGTTAAGCTAAGATGAGTTTACTAATAACGTAAAGTCACGCAAATGCTGCTTGTACAGGGGGTAAATGCACTATGCTGGAGAACATTTTTGGTCAGTAAGCGCATGAAGAAGCAAACGTTAGTCTTTGTTATTTTGCAATTATTCTGTATATTAGGTATTAAATTCAATCGCGTTCCACGACATTTTCATTTTCAGTACTTTTACAGAGCCTGTGTACAGTTACATTCGTATTAAATTTGCTAGCCAGTACGGTAATGCCACGTTCAGGGGCGATAATTTATACATAAACAGAAACACCGGATGTCCCACAGCTTCAATAGGAAAGGGAAGCTTTTTTTTGGGGGGGGGGGCGCACTCGAGAGCAGAAGAGCCTCGCTTCTGGACTGGCGTGGTGCAAAGAATCAGCTGTATCAAATAGGGTGCGCAGCTTTCAAGCGACACTGTCGCCTCAAAATGCAATGTTACAGTGGTTAGCCACAAATTTGTTGGCCAATATCTCTAAACACATGCTCTTCACAAGTATTCAAGAAAGTTAGTTGCGTTCAAGTGCCTATTAGAAATGCATATATAATCTCAAATTAAAACACGGCTCAGTAGCTCACTGGCTAAGGTGTCGTACATTAAATATTGAGGTCGTGGTTTTGATCCCGGTCGCCGCGGACGCGTTATATTCATATCACCATTTTTACATGCAGTGCTGTAGAAATTTTATTCGCTAAGAATAAAGAAGTTGGCTTTGAAATCATTGTCACCTACCGATGTACTGACCTTGCTTGTCAGCCAAAAATGGTTCTTCTAAATGGAATCAACTGCGCCTTTAGGAAGCGGATCAGCAACTAGTTTTCGTGTTCGTAGAGAGAGAGATAATTTATTTGAAGGAAGGCAGAGAGGTCGGCCTGAGCTAGCATGCTCTAGCCTGCTACTCTGCACAGGGGCAGGGGGGAACGGGGACATAAAGGCTGGATGAGGGGTGATGATGACATAGAAGGAGGATGTACAACGGTAAAGGCATGTTCAGCATCCTCATGGCTATCAACAAAGTCCAAAAAGGTCCTTCAAACGTGTCATCTACCTTCCAGAGCATGGACGGAGTCACGAATCAAATTGAAAGTTCACAAAAACTCGCCGCGAAGAAGCTGTGATGGGCTTCTCCTGCTGAGCACCACAG
>NC_051160.1:38285565-38348439 GCF_013339745.2 Dermacentor silvarum
CTTGAGTGCCTGTTGCGTCCGTCTCTGTGTATGTAGCGTACCGTCGCGTCGCCCGAGGCCAAGTTTTGGAAACGCGAAGTCGCTCGTGTATTTGTGCTGCCAAAGTGCAGGAAATAATGCCCGGAAATGGGGGAACGCTTGGAAACCAGATGTTTTCATATATGTTTGGGGTGAGTCGGGTATTTTCTGCGCCATGTATGTAAAAGCGAATTGCTTTTGTTTGTAAAGCCGCCCATTCACCGTTTTCGCACGTTTCGCCTCTACACGCATTATTCCTATGTCTAAATACCAAAATGATCATGCTTGTAACATGCTGCTACGTGCTTGCAAATGTAACATGCTTGTAATTTACTTTTTTTTCAGCTGGTGCCGTCCGGCGGAGCTTCATACAGGAACTACTGCCTTACCTGCTGGTGTCACAACGTTGGATGAACGCACAAAAAGCGCGGAACGAGCTTTTATATAGAGCAAAATGAATATTTCCTCATTGCACAAAAGGTTTTGCGTCTACTTTGTGAAATTGCACGTGGCACAGATTCGATGGGACTTTACGAGATCGTTCGCAATCATTTTTACTAAATAATAAACCGATTCTGCACGAAGAGCAAAAAAAAGAGGGGGGGAGGGGGGGGGCACAGCCGGCGTGCTAGCTTGCGTTCAAAATACGCGCGCCCAAAACCAAAACCGGAAGTGATGTAAGTGTTTGACACCGACCGCTTGGCACGCTGCAGTCAATTCGGCCGCTGGGCCCTATGGGAGTGTCCCCTCTTGTTGAATTCCTTTCTCTATGGGACAACTGCAGCGCTGGCCAGTTCAGCCGACAGCTCGAAAGCAAGAAGCAGTTCGTCTTCTTCGTCGGGGCGCCCGCGCGCATCGTCCACAAGAAACATGCTATATGCATGTATCAGTATGTAGAGCCGTTTGAGTGCATAGTTGTGTCGGAGCTACGCTGCTGTGGAAGGCATTGACATTCCTGATGGGCTGCCAACTTGTGTGTACTTTCACAGGCTGTGTTTCTCTGTGCACGCAATAACTTTGTATTTTCTTACTTGGTGCGACACTCTATCGTGTAAAAGTAATCAGAAGTGTTGCATCGTCCATGACAACTTTTAATTTTTAAATTACGCGTTTTGAACATTTGTGCATTTTTTTTCTAGTTTAAGCTCGTCCATGCTTATAGGTAAACAGAGGAAGTTTTTTGCGGAAACTTTGGTGCATTGCTTTATTCATGTAAGTTGAAGAAGCAATAAAACACTCAAACGTTCTTAATGATCAAAACTTTTGGCTTCTGGAGAATTCGCTGTCATCCTGCGTGCTGTTAGCCTTAGCTTTCTATTATATTGCTGATTGTTTTAATTCATCACTGAATCGGAAAGCCGTTGAGTCTGTACCCATGGTATTGATAATCAAGGAATCCTGGGAATCCGACCTTCAGTGTCCTGATCATCTGCAACAACTCCAGGCCGTCCAGAAGGCCCATGATGTTGCGGTGGGTCTCGGCCTGTCATTCCCGTCATGGTGAAGTCATCGGCTAATCCCTGCTCCCCCCCCCCCCCCACCCCGGCCGTGAGCTCGTCAGGACCTCATTAGAGTTCTTGTCATGCCATGTCATGATAATCCTGCAGCCCCTAGTGTGCCTGCATACGCCGGACGGCAATCCTGTCAATGATTCACATATAATGGGACATCATTATGATGGAATGTTAAAAAATAAATGGTGTTGAAATCGCAAACCACCACACATTTGAAAATTGCGTGGGTGGCTCGGACAAGGGTATTGCTCTGAAATAAAATACACCTTACAGAATTATTGATTAATCGTCCCTTTGTAGCCAATCATGCTAAAGAAAAGCTTACGAAAACGCTTCTGCGCGGGTAACTTTTGAGCAAACGGTACTTGTCAGTTTGGCCGACTCTAATGAACTACAAAGATGCATGTCGCCGTGAAGCATCGTGTAATACACTAATGTAATAAAGTAAGGGTAACGTAATACAGCGGTTCGTGATCCAATGTATAGAATGTGACATGACGCCAGCCTTTCTGAGACTCAATCTGCTGAATAACTGTTAAGTTCCACAAGACCAACATCCAGTAGGGTACCATCTGATATCGCGGTACTAATGCGGATTTGCCGGATACCTATATTATTCCCCTATCTCTAAACCACTATTTATTTAGCAATGCACTGAAAATTCGCAGTAGTGATAGGTCCTATCCGTTGGTGATGCTTCGGTTACTTCAAGTCAATATGCGATGGGCCGGTAGCGGATTCCTTGGATCTTTCAGTTAGAACAAATCAGTTTCCCGTGCGTTCTTTCGTTGTATATGTAGTTTATTGCGAGCCATGTTTCCTTCGCACTGTGATACGACGGCGTGAGTTAAGTGCGCCGTAACTTTGGCTAGACTATTTCTGATATTGGCGTTAAATCTTTCTGGGTAAAAAATTGTTTATGAAGGGCGCAGCATAGTGAACTCTATCCCAAAAATTGAATTGAATTCTGGAGTATTACGTGCCATGATTTGATTATGAGGCACGCCTGGGTACTAATTTTAACCAAAAGGGGATCTTTAACGTGCCCTCAATGCATGGGACACGGACGTTTTAACTGTTCGCCAACATCTAAATGCGGCCGCTGCAGCCGCAATTTAATCCCGTGACTTCGTGCTTAGCAGCGCTAAAGCATAGCCGCTAGGGCACCGCGTCAGTGGCACCCCAGAAGCACATAGCTGTGTGAAAGCAAGCCGTCGTGCGCCCACATTTCCGGTTCCAGATGAAGACAAGTTTACCTGAACACTGCTTTTTAGTATAAGTATATTAGTATATTTCAAGTTCAAATAAGGGAGAGGCAAATCCTGTTACTGTAAGCCACCTCAGAATTTTGCGATTCGTATGAAAAAAGAAGAAGAAAGGCGGAAAAGAAAACACAAGATGCCGACTGATTTAATTTCAGTATACATTACTGACAACTCACTAGCGTTATCAAACTTATCACAACAAATCATCGATGCATAACTGTGCTTTTACTTTTTTCGGAAGAACTCGTGAGTTGCGTTAAAATTCAGGGGCATGCAAGTTTCCATATTTCATTTTTTTTCTTAGATGCAGAGAACTAAGTTGCCAAATTTCTATTGCAGGGACATAAGACATAAGGTAAATGGCCAAATTGCTAGAACCAACGCGTTGCGAATAAAGGGACTGTTCAGCATGTTGGGTGCATTGTTAAAGAATCTAAAATTATGTGTTACGTGCAATTACTGGCACATATTTGAAGTTTTTTAGTTTCGTATAGTGTTTCGAGGTAATTAATACATAATCGTATTTTCCATATGGTCGCACATACTACGATGTATATGTAGAAAGACTCATTGCAGTCCTGAGTGAACTTACCGGAAACTGGAAGAAGGTTATTCAATGCGCATGTTAACGTGTGCGCAACAATTAGAACAATTGCCCTGAAATATTTATTTGGGCATTTTATTTTGTCGATCGTATGTTTTACAATTCGCGTTGAAAGGTTGTTATGTGTTCTGAGAAGTCCAACTGTCACCAAGTTCAAGTTTTTTTTTAACATTAAGAGCGCCATTAGGGCTATATTGAGATGAAAGCTTAATGCGGGTGGTTAATTACGGCCTTCGAAGTAAAACACTATACGCGAGATAAATGTTGCGCAAGTGTTATACACGTTTCTTCCTCTTCTCCTGGGTCCACTGAGAGTAGAACAAATACACATATGTGGAAACGGGCGCGGATGATTTTTGTTGTAGGGACAAAAAATAAATGTGCTTAGGTTTGCAGTGAGTCACTAGTTTGCCTGCCCAAACTCGGTATAGCAACTCTTGCTTCTTTTTTTTTTTTTTTTTTTTTGGAGGGGGGGGGGGAGAGATGTAGAGGGAGGTTAAAATGTGGCACCGAATTCAAACTTGCTGAGAAGCAAGACAGCACCCTGTGTGATATGCGGTGAATCTTATAAATTGTTCGGTTTATTGACGCGCTTTAATTTCCTAATACAACTCGACGAACGCAAAAAAAGGACATCGCAGGAACCTGTGCGGTGATTCCTGAAGGTCGCACAAGTGTGCGACGCTTTTTTTTCTACGTATTCCACACATCGTTCCGGCCTTGAACAAAAGAGCTATTGTGTGTTTCTGTGCACCTCTCTGAATTCTCCGTTTTCTTGCCGTGCTTTCTTTGTTTTTGTCTCCTTGCCTAGAATCTGAATTGGTCGAAGTTCTCCAAGCTGTGCCCGTACATTGAGGCACATGTGGCGTGTTGCACAATATCCTGTTGCTTACGCTATACAGCACCTGTGAGTGAAACTAAGAATATTGCGCACTTTCTGGTCTCTCCAAAATGAATCGCGGGACTCGCTCCTCTTAGCTCAAGTGTGTGTTGCTAGAGAACCATTGGCTGTAAATATATGTTGCCCTCATAATGCATTTGAATTTTCACTCCTTCATCAACATTGCAGCAGAGGCCCGTCTTGGACCGAATTTCTGCCTTCTAGAGTAACAGACATATGGTCTCTACGATTCATTTTCTTAAAGTTTTTGCGCAAACAAACAGGGACGAAGAAAAAGGAGAACACAAGGACGAGCACTTTCTAACAGCTGATTTTATTATTGAAGAACCACCGGCTTAAATACCCACAGATCTGCGCGATCCTGTCAAAAGAACACGTCAATAGCGCCAATAGCAAAGGGGCAGATCGTCCTCTACGATCTGCCCCTTTGCTCACACCAGCATACCTTTGAAGTGTGACAGCCGCATAACCATGATGTTTTACATTTCCGCGCAAATAACTTCAACAGCTTTGCTGCCGTATTGGCTAATACGGTGCTTCCTGCAATCTATGGCTTGTCACTCTCACAGTTTGAAGATTAAAGCATGTCAACCACAGCAAGCATTATGTTTCATATTTCATCATACCAACAGGGTGTAGTAGATGCGTGACAATTCTATGAATCAGTTACAAAGGCGTCAAGCGCCGTTTGGCCAACAGCTCATTTCACCATCGTTATCAGCAGCAGCAGCAGCAGCAGCTTGCAAATTTTCTCATTTTATCACACCACCTAATTTTCTTGCTTACCTGCCTCTGTCACCTATTTTGTAACTGTAATAAACCACTAGTTACCATGCCCTATGCAATTTATGGCCTAAGCAGCTCAATGTCTTCCTTTTAATATCAACTAGTATATCGGCTACTCTATTCGTTATTTAATCCACCCCGCTGTCATTATATTCATGTTTCGTCTAACATTTCTTTTCGCGTAGCTGTTGCGCGGTCCTAAATTTTTTTTTCTCAAGCTCCTTTGTTAGCCTCCAAACTTCGGCTGCTTATTTTAGTAGTACGCTAGTTAGTCGTGTTTTTGTTAGTGAGAATTTAGTAGCTTCTAAGAAATGACGGCAATTTACAGCTCCGTTAGAGAAAACAGCTGCGTGCGTCCATCATAATTCTGTAATAAATGTTGAAGAAACGCAGCATAACAGCCAACTTTTTTGAGCTCCATGTGAGCAATTCACATCACTACAGATAGACTACTGGGTTGAGCCTAATAAGCCAGGTAGCCACCGCTATCTACCCAGAGTCTGACATAACAGATTGAGCGTCACACCGAAGCTCAGTTGGCATATGTGAGCGGGAATTTCTGTCGGAGCAGTTTTCGGCCCACACCTGAAATTTCTAGCATGAATATATATGCATGCGGTCCTCTAAGCGGCCACAAAATAAAGCGCCTGAGTGGATAGCTGCGACACAGTTTGCTAACTAGACTAAAAAGACGTGTATTATTGAACCTACATAATTATCGCTGCACTATATAGACTGTAGTTCGGATATGTTACAGTTGAGAGTGTAGTTCGGATAATGTTACAGTTGAGAAGGGTGAAAATATACAATTGACTTAACGAGTTGCCGCCACATAGCTTTGATTTCAACAGACGAATACTAAGACAATGTTGAACGCAGCAAAACACGAAGACGTCGCTATGTGTGTCTTTTTGTTGCTTCTTGCCATGTTTGTGAATTTCGACTTCACTGAAAACAAGTCTAATGAAGAAACTACCTAAGAAACTAGCTATGAAATCAGAAACTTGTATAAAGAAATGAGGCGCACTTACGCGGCGCCTCATCGGGACCTTACCAGAGCGCAGTCCACCGTCCTTCGCCAGCTTCAGGTAGACTCTTTTCTCAGTCCACACAGGTTGGCGATTATCACTAATGTGGAATTTAACCCCATATGTGAAAAGTGTAACATGAACGAATTGGCCACACAAGACCACATCATCTGGGTATGTAGGGGTTTTCCTCCCCCAAATACGCTCTTGCCAGCCCCCTCCAAACTTACCTGGGAGGCCGTACTTAGGACTACCGCCGATCTCGGGGAACAACTGAAAATTCTCTCTTGGGCCGAGGGAGTTGCCCCTAACAGGGGCCACCCTGAGACCCCGCCATGATTTTAAATGAAGATGTAACCACCATCACCACCTAAGATATTTTTCAGTGTAAGCAAATTCCTTAGGCAGAGCGCTGAATCCACATGCACGCAAAACTCCGTATTATACTGGTGACGTCAATATCACTGTTTTATCAAGGTAGCAGAAATGGTCGCCGAGAAGTTTTGCTTGACGGCACGACAGCTTGAAGCAAATAGTGATGAGAATGTGTTGGGGACGGCAGCATGACCTAGACATCATGACTGCAAATAGCACGGACGGGAACACCATGCTCACTCTATTCCGGAAAACGATACGTAAGTTCTCTTCGCGCTTTTCCTGAGTGCTGTTCGCGGCTAACAAATTACGACCTACCAGAAATTCCGACCTCTTACCACATCAGAAATTACGACCTACCAGAAATTCCGACCTCTTACCACATCGTCGATGAATCTTTGAAACAACTGATCGGTGTTGCGAAGGCCGAATGACATCTGCGGGAACGCGAATATGTAAAAAGGCGTAGTAATGGCCGTCTTTGGAACGTTTAGTGGTGCCACGGGTAACTGGTGGATGCACGAGGTCAATTTTGGAAAAAAATGAGGATGTCGTGCAGGCCCAACATGATGTCTTGAATGTGAGGCACTGTCCATTTAACTTGACTACATTGTCCTTACCCAGGTACCAGTAGGTGTCATTGCTCTCATGAATATCCATAATGTGTAGCCAGTTTTAGGTCTATTTTAGTTGATTTAAGAAAGGATATCTTCTTCTTAACCCGTGATGACCCTTGATAAGAGAGCCAGTGCGATTTTCCTCAACGTTTGTGAATAATAAAAGAATGATACAAATATCACGTCTTCAAAAAATTAACGTGAAATATGTATTGATTCTGAAGATACAATAGGTGAACTTCATCTAGAGCACTAGACGCATGGGGTTTCAATCGGCCAAGGAACTTATAGTTACGTTCCTAGCTCCTTATATGAAAATTTTAAAGTACCCTTTTCGAAGCACAAAAATGCCCGTGCTCTTCTCACATTTCGATGATGCTCAGGGTGCAACAAAATCGGCATCGCAGCTGTTGTCTGATTTTTTCGGGGTAGTCACCTTGACAATCCGCAATGAGCGTCCAAATACACATAAAATAACGCCCAGAAGGCGTTGAGACGGCAATTCCCCCATGGCGGGTGCGGCTACGGTGTATTCAGTAACGCCATTTCAGTAACACCATTTTCGCAGAATATTGGTGCAGGCTGTGCTAGCCTATACTAACCGCACACGTCGTCACGTCGAAAGCATAGCGGTTGTCGTCACTTTCCTCCTGATCATTATTTTCAGCTGGCTCTGTCGGGACAATCACAATATCACTTTTCTCTTCTATGTTTTATGCACTCTCAACTGCGCCCAGAGCATAGCGCAAGCGACAAAACGGCTTCCTTCGGGAGAAAAAACGCTGTATCCATGCTGGAACACGACTAGAAAAACAAGCGCAAATTTGTAACTGCTAACGCCTGCTTTACTATACCAAGTAAACCAAATTTTATCACGTGTTCCTTTCTTTGCAATCAAGCCGCAGATTCAACAGTTTGTTTGTAACACACGCTACATATGTACTAACACTGTGAAAAGCACAACGCAGCTACATAAAGCAGGCACGCGGAAATAAATGGAAAGCGAGTACAGATCCCAAGTCGTCACGACTCGGCAGTTTTGCTGGAATTGGCGCGAAATTTGTAGATATGGATTAAACAGTAGATTCTACCCCGTGTTAGGGCTTGTGTGCGCGCCCACTGGGTACAAGCAACGGAATTAGCCAAAATGAAATATACAGTTGTTCAAGGGGTGGGGATCCGAAACCAAGTGTACTAGTTCTAGTACAGTACTTTTGACAGAGATGAGACGGTGTCACTTGTAAGAACACAACCCAATTCAAAGGACTGACGTAACGGAGCATGTCATAGACACGGGTGATTCGGCTTGAATTCATCAACATCCGTACCGGCATTTCTCCTTCGAAAGAGAAGTGATTAGTCAGCAGGTTAACGAGATGCTTCGTTACGGAGTGATCAGAGAGTCGAATAGCCCTTGGTCATCCCCCGTTGTACTAGTAAAGAAGCCGAACGGTGGCTGGCTGCTTCTGGGTTCATTTGAGAAGAGTCAATGCCGTCATGGAGAGAGACGTGCACCCTTTGTCGGGGATCGACGACATTCTTGATGTGCTCCTGGGATCCCGCTACTTCACGACATCAGGCCACTGGCAAATTGGAAATCGAGAGAAGGATAAGAATAAACAGCATTTTCTCAGGGGGCGAGGACTATATGAAATAAATGTGGCCCTTTTCGGGCTGTGTAAAGCTCCAGCTCCGTTTCAGAGGCTGATAAACAAAGTACTAAGTGGTCTCCTCTGGAAGGTATGCTTGGCTTATCTTGATGACATAGTCCTTTGTCAAAGACGATGGCGGCCACCTGGTTGGTCTCGGGAAAGTATTTGTTGCCCTAGAAAGAGCTAATTTGAGGCTAAAACCTGAGAAATGCACCTTTCCCGCGAGGAAATTAGGTACCTGAGACACGTACTTAGTGGTGACATTATAATCCCTGATCCACAGAACGTAGCTGCCATCGAGAAATTGCCGACACCGAAAAGAAAAACGCAGGACGCAGGTACAGAGCTTCCTCGGTATCTGTAACTATTACCGGCGCTTCATTAAAGGCTTTACACGGATTTCCCGACCACTAACAACGTTGACTAAGCATAATGAGACTTTCGTATAGTGTCTGGCATGCAAGGAGGCCATGCGAACGCTCAAATCAAACTTAAACACGGCACCGGTGTTTCGTCACTTCGAACCGGGCAAAGCAATTGAAATATACACAGACGTCTGCGTATACTGAATTGGCGTGCTCCTATTTCAGAAGGAGGGCCCCTAGGAACACGTCGTTGTCTACACCAGTCGCCACCAAAACAAAGCTAAAAGAAACTACAGCAAGACAGAGAACGAGTAGTGGGGAATTGGTGTTTTTTTTTTTTTTTTTTTTTTTTTTTTTGCTCTCTGGCGGGGTGTTGGGACGCTTCCCGAGGCGCCAGTCGAGAATTCGCGCCGTAGACACCAAGAGAGCAGGTCACAGCGAGTGCTGCTAATATTTCATATTTATTTAATGTGCAAGTCCAAAGTGTATAATTCAAGTAACTAAAAGCCAAATAAATCAAAATCAGCAGAATGCCTACGGATATGCTGTGTGCTTGCCTCGTCTGTCCGGTGCGGAATAAGTAGTGATCGCATTTTACGCTACAATATATTGCACTGAAGATATTTACGCAGTCAAATGCACAGTTTGCAGAACAACACTGATGATAAACACAGAATGAAAGATCGCCTTATGTTTCTACTTTTTCCAAACTACAGCCTATTACAACTGTCTCTACATACGACCAACTGAGTCACAATGTTCGACAACTAAATGGTTACGGCCCAGAATAGCGTTGCATCGTACGGAGTCTTACAGATTTATCAGTGTATTGATTACAGCCTAGGGTAAAAGGAATGGTTTCCAGACAATCTTTTAATTCATTTCAGTAAACAATAAAAATGCGCATTGATAACTGCTGGCCTGCCTCAACATTCTCTCCAAAATTCGGCTACAGTTAAATTTGAACCACCTACTGGGCTGTGCCTAATCTTCTTAGGAGAGTTGTTATACTTTAGGCAAGCGTTTGGCACTGTTTCCTATCATGACTATCTACGTGCCATTCCCACGCTCTTAGCGAATCCTCGCTTCATGGGTGCCTCGAATTTCTATCGTCACGTTTCTTCGTAATTTGTGCGCAAGCCTATTTTCGTAAAATACCAGAAGTGACACGCGCACCGGCAATTAATAAGCACTTCATCAAAGGAGCGTTTTTGTCGAATCCTACGCTTCCACTACGTTGGCCTCTATGAGCTTTCGGCGACTGGGTTGTTCTTCGATTGGGGAATTCTTGGCACCGTCTCCGTGCAGGTCTCAGACCGATTAAACGGCGCTTGCTATTGTGGGTCTTTTGTCGTAGGCATTTAGACCTGACAAAAGGGCATGCGACATCATCACCCTTCACCTTTGGTGACGGTGCCAACTCTCCCACATTCATGGGTAGGGATTAGTAGGTAATTACCCATGCATTAAAGCGCTTCACGCACAGTGAATTACCGAGCAGAGCGAGAGAGCCGGGAAGTTTCTTATATACTTATTGCGTCACGCCGCCTAGCCAGCATGTTTGAGAGATGAGCGGCTTAACAACCTCATTACTCGTTTTTACAAAAAAAAGTCACACATCCCGATTCGTATGTGCGCAAATAGGGCATAGATATGTCGCCTCATTCGCAAGTCTCTGAAAATCGCCTGCATCATCCGCTGGTAGCCCTATGTCGGCCGCATGCATCAACTCTGCTGCATACTTTGTCATAATGAATGTAAAATAAGTAAGTGTAATGAATGCAAGTGTACTTCGCAGTTTTCCAGCACTTTTTCTGCGATTAACATAAGCCGTCAACAACAGTAAATGTGAGCACAACTGACAACGATGCCGGCAGAACTGGGACATCCTTTGAAGAATAAATGTTTAATTTGTCGCAAAATATGAGGTAGGTAAACCGTTTCGGCGCCACAATATACCATGTCTTACATTATAGCTGGCTGACTTAAATATATTCATAACTTGATTGTACCTTTACATTGGCACTTGTGAGCAGCGCCAGCAATTGTGCTTTTACGCTCCGTACGAAATGAGAAAGGACTCATATAAGCTGGTTTTCTCATTTTATTTTTCAAGTTTTTTAGTGTTTGTTTAATCTTTCCGGGACAGGGATTCTTCTTCGGTGTGCCTTCTGAAAATTGAATGTAGAACCCAAAATACATATCTTAGTAAACATAGCCAGCTTCGAAAAAGTATTGATGTCAGGCCAACGATACTGGCACGCACTTTCGCTGAAGAAGATGGTGCCACCCAGAAACGCATTTCTTGCGCACACCTGGGGGAACTTTTTTACCTAATGCAATCAGTCATTTAAGTTTGGTACACTGTGGCTCTTTATCAAGACATATATACATGTGTAATGATAACACGCAATATCCAAAGTAACCATTATAGCTAGTACGAAGTGCGGTCGTTTGCTGTATGTTTACCAACAACTGTTTTATAGATATTCTAGTACCTGTCTGGCAGTCATCAGATATCACTTGCCCTAATTGAAAGAGCGCAGGCCCGTACGCTAATAGGAACATCTTCCATGCATTCCTCTGATTGCGTATTCGTGAGGTGATTTACTAGACCTAGTATATCAGGTAAGAAGGCCTAGTATCATCATCATCATAAATATAGATTGATGATGATGATGATGATGATACTAGGCCTCCCTACCTGATATACTAGGTCATAAACTATCAGCAGTTTTACGAACACGAAGGATGAGGAAGAGAAAGAAGTGCTCAGGGCTCACCGGTGCTCTGGGCCTCTCGCTATTATGCAGTCTTTTACGGTTCTGCCAGTTTCGTCAACGTATTCTCATCAAGAATGAGCAGGAAAACGCTCGCACGACCACCTGAACAAGGTCAGCCGTCTACTTCATCGCTCATGTTTAGGCAACGTGACTTTGGCAGCTCGGACCAGCTCCATTCCCGGGAGAGCTCAACGCCCGAAGCCATGGACTCCGACAACGAATACACCGTGGTCATGGGCCGTCGTATGAAGAAGAGGATGCGCCAGATGTCAAGTGAGCAGACTTCATCTAAGGAGTGGGAGCAGCAGTCTTTCATGGTCTCTTACGTGCCGCTTACGGCGTCACACAACCTGAACTCCTTAAGTAGGCAGTTTTTATATGAATATTTTGAAAGTGTGGCCCCTGGTCAAGTCAACGAAATCCGGATCAACTCTCGAAAAAACATCCTGACGGTAGATGCCAAGAGTTCAACTATAATAGAGAAGTTAAAGACTATTCCAACATTAAGCGGAATTCCCGTCCGTTCCTTTTTTACTTACGGGAAGGAGTCAACGACTGGTGTAATTTCTGATATCGACCTTGACTTCAAGAATGTTGACCTCAGGAAATTACTGAGTTCATCGGTGCAGATTCTTGAGATTCACCGCTTGGGGAACTCCCGGTGCATCAAACTAGTATTTGCTTCGTCAACTTTGCCAATGACTGTCAAAGTGGGGTACGTGATACACCACGTCCGACCATTCGTCCCGAGGCCTCTGCAGTGTCGCAAATGTCTCAAGATTGGTCACGTAAGCGCTGTGTGCAGAAATCAAGTGACCTGCCAGCGTTGCGGTGGGCAACATAATACCGCCGACTGTGATGCACCTTCATTGAAATGTCCCAACTGTCCTGGCTCTCACGAAGCAACGTCGAAGGATTGCCCAAAGATGCAGCAGGAAGTTCGTATTCTCCGGAAAATGGCAAAAAACAAGTCTTCCCATAGACAGGCTGCTCAATCTGTTCGCCGAGACAGACAACGCTCGCATAAGAAGCGCCATCCAATGACTTCAGGAGAACTGGATTGTGGGCCGCAGGGGCCTCGACAACCTCTGCCTTTGCCGGCATCGAGGACGGTAACCGCGCCTACAGCAAATTCAGGATCTCCGAGAGCACAGGGCGCACATTCGTCGCCCCTGGGTGGCACAGACACGGAGTGGCCTTCGCTACCCAGTAGATCCACGCCCACGATACCATGCCGTAGTGTTCCTCTACGTCAAGAAGTGGATTATAGGGCTAGTAAAGCCGATAACCCTATAGGCAAGCAAGGAGCTGAAAATAATGACCAAGAAAGCGTTGAAAAAATGCTGAAATGCCTGCTAGAATCAATGCGCGTGATTCTCTGTGGTCTCCAGACTCCGGCCGCTAAAAGCGCCGTGCATGTCCTCGCCGTACTGGAGCAGCTGATCGCTGCTCTTTACATAATTTAATTACCTTGCTTGGCACCTGTGGTGCTCACGCAGGAGAAGCCCATACACAAGCTTCTTCGCGGCGAGTTTTTGTGAACTTTCAATTGTATTCGTGACTCCGTCCATGCTCTGGAAGGTAGATGACACGTTTGAAGGACCTTTTTGGACTTTGTTGATAGCCATGAGGATGCTGAACTTGCCTTTACCGTTGTACATCCTTCTTCTATGTCATCATCACCCCTCATCCAGCCTTTATGTCCCCGTTCCCCCCTGCCCCTGTGCAGAGTAGCAGGCTAGAGCATGCTAGCTCAGGCCGACCTCTCTGCCTTCCTTCAAATAAATTATCTCTCTCTCTACGAACACGAAAACTAGTTGCTGATCCGCTTCCTAAAGGCGCAGTTGATTCCATTTAGAAGAACCATTTTTGGCTGACAAGCAAGGTCAGTACATCGGTAGGTGACAATGATTTCAAAGCCAACTTCTTTATTCTTAGCGAATAAAATTTCTACAGCACTGCATGTAAAAATGGTGATATGAATATAACGCGTCCGCGGCGACCGGGATCAAAACCACGACCTCAATATTTAATGTACGACACCTTAGCCAGTGAGCTACTGAGCCGTGTTTTAATTTGAGATTATATATGCATTTCTAATAGGCACTTGAACGCAACTAACTTTCTTGAATACTTGTGAAGAGCATGTGTTTAGAGATATTGGCCAACAAATTTGTGGCTAACCACTGTAACATTGCATTTTGAGGCGACAGTGTCGCTTGAAAGCTGCGCACCCTATTTGATACAGCTGATTCTTTGCACCACGCCAGTCCAGAAGCGAGGCACTTCTGCTCTCGAGTGCGCCCCCCCCCCCCCAAAAAAAAGCTTCCCTTTCCTATTGAAGCTGTGGGACATCCGGTGTTTCTGTTTATGTATAAATTATCGCCCCTGAACGTGGCATTACCGTACTGGCTAGCAAATTTAATACGAATGTAACTGTACACAGGCTCTGTAAAAGTACTGAAAATGAAAATGTCGTGGAATGCGATTGAATTTAATACCTAATATACAGAATAATTGCAAAATAACAAAGACTAACGTTTGCTTCTTCATGCGCTTACTGACCAAAAATGTTCTCCAGCATAGTGCATTTACCCCCTGTACAAGCAGCATTTGCGTGACTTTACGTTATTAGTAAACTCATCTTAGCTTAACCTTGAAATTACTCTGCAAACAAAGGGGAAAACATACGTAACAATAATCGTCCCTATGCATACATAGAGGCCTTATGTTATTTAGCTCAATGTGAAACGTCAGCAAAGTCTATGGACCTTTTGGCAGAGTAAGCATTCTTGCGGCAGAATAAAAAAAATAAACAAGGATAAGTGTGAACAACGCGACCAGGCGCATGCGTTATGTGTCTTCGGGCTCTTTAAGTTATATTTTTTTATTATTTTGATAGCAATCATACACACAATAAGTGTGTATGATTTCTGATCAGCAGCAGTCACATTGTGCACCGCGCTGGGCCAGCATGTGGCAACCGCATATAAATATAATACCATCTGTAGAATTCAAAACGAGCGTTAAGCATTGCAATCACTGTGAATAATTGATTGACTGATTGATCGAAAATGTTTTGGAGCAAATTATTTTGCTTCAGTCAGAACCATGTAGCTATCCTTTTCAGCATTGCTGATGTGTCAAGCTTCTGAACTTATGCATTTTATATTTATTTGATAATTAGAGGTGACCGCAAACCAGTTGGTTCATTACGTTGAAATGAATGATCCTAACAGGAACATCTTTCTTCAAACATCTCACTGATTGTACCTGACCAGGATCCTATATGTTGCGTGGCAATCATAGTTTATCCGTTCTGATTATGACAATGGCAGAGCACTGGGGCTTGCCATTTTTTTGCCAAACATAAACGTCTGCAATGCGGTTGAGTTTAACAAGGCTATGCTTAGTACTATGAGACATCTTTCATGCTGATTTTTGAACTTGTGCGAATCGCAGCCATTTGAAGCAGCTCTATGTAACGACCACACGGCATTTAGCATTGTGCAGCTCTGAAGAAATTATGCAGGACGACGCAAACGGAGCAATTTGAAGTTTTAGAAGCGCCACTAGAGCTGCGATCCTCTCAATTTGCGTCGCGGCCTTTTTTTGCAAATATACCGATCAATATAGGGGAATTCGGGCTTACAATTTATCCATAGACATGTATTTCAGGCAGAGGCTTCTTTTTGTGCCTCGCTGCATTTCAAGCTGCTTCGCTCCCCGACTCCCATTCATGGTCAACTTGACATCATTTTCGCTAGCTTCCCGAATGCTGAAATATATCACGTTATAGATTGCTGAAATTCTAGGCTTGTTTTCCCGCTTTGGCCCTTACTTTTTGTACCCGAAAGTAAAAAGTGACGTGTTTCTCCTTACGCAAGAACATAGAAACGCGTATACGCATATGCTGTTTAATATAGGAGTGAAAATATTTGCCTGAGGTGGCAAAATTATATTAGCTTGAATGGGTGCAATTGTTAAGGAGTTTCAACACACTGTGAATGTTACGCATATCTAAGTGGCGGAACCACCATTTTTCCTACTGCTGGAGGCAGATATTATTACAGCCAGACGCCGTGTGCTTGGCCACTGTTTTCTTTGCTCTACCTAGCATGCTAAGGACGAGTGAAAAGTGGCATTCGCATTTTTATTCAGGAAAGATTTCAACCCAGGACCACTTCCATACTGAAATTTGTGGCAGTTTAAGCCGAGATTTCTACGCCATTTGAAATTTATTTTCTCTGAAGAATTTATAGTATCGACTAATATTTATATTCTGAAATAAACTTGAAATTAAAGGTGTCAATACTTGCAAAAGCGCGAAGAGCTGTTAAACTTGCCTATACAGAACGTCACCAAATTTTGAGCCTGCTTTCGGGAGCTGTAAAATTGGGGGCGCAAATCATGCGAAAAATTATCTACCGAACAACAAGTGAGTAGGACTTGGGACAATGGTGTCTTTTCGCTGTTCTGTACAGCTTCAGTGTAATGTTTCTCCTATTACTGAGTAATATTTTAAAGTAATGATTGTCTTTCTGTTGACAACAGCAATAGCTTGCTCACACGCATATCACAAATCATCATTAAACTCCATCAATTTACTAAACATTTTTTCTTCAAGCAATGAAACGGGAAGGCACCCCAACTTTTGTTACGAATGTTCCTTGAAGAAATTTATTGTTAATATTATGCATACTTGCGTAAGCAGTCAGAAAAACAAGTGGACTAATGTACAGCCTTCCCACCCTCTTATCTCACAAAGACTGAAACTCAGCAACCACGGATGTAGCGGTGCCATGCAGAGTATAGGTGCGCATTATTGTGTTTCGCAATGAGGTACGGAGCAACTTTTTAGACCTCACACGAGGCAAGTTTAAACACGTGCGGAACAGCCCGAATGACCAGATTTCTTGAAGTGCCGTTTGACTTACGCGTCGGCAGGATGCACACTTCTGCGCATATCTTGCATGAACGGTAATAGTTACGCTTCTTGCGAGGACATCCTTCCGTTATAAGTTCACACCTCTGTGTTTCCGGGTTGTAGTTCCACCAAGGCTTACTTGTACAGTTTCCTGCTTTTGGTCTCAATGAGCACCCTCCTTTTCCTCGCCCTTGAACAACCAGCGACAAACAGCGCTACATATAAATGACCCATCAAATGAAACCATAATTCGGAATACATCAAAGTAAAAGTATCAGAGAATACAAATGCCGCTACTCCTAAATATTGTGTCGCAAGCAACATTACCATTTCGCAAGGCACACTGTTAGTCATAAGAATACTAGCGCAACTAGAAGACAAGAACAAAACAAGCAACACAGCAGGGCTCACCCTGTTCCCTTTATCGTGCTTGTCTTTAACTTGAGCGGGTAATCTGTTTTCGTCAGTGGTTCACAATACCAACCAAAGTATTAGCTTAGTTATAGAAGCATCATTGGCATGTCTCAGGTAAACTTCGTGCAGCTAAATTAATAATTGTGTACTGTATCCTGAGTTCAGCCCCCTCAAAAAACAAAAAAAAATATTTTCGTGGTTACGAAAATGATCAGTGTTATTCGCCCGCCTGTAGGATGGAGTTTAAAAGGAAACCCAAACCGTATTTTGTAGAGTACAAGCTTCACAGTTGATTATCCGTCTTGGTCTGCGCGTCCAGCCTACCTTGAAAGAAGAAAACTGTTTTGGTTTCCATCTTACTACAGTCGGGTGGATGCCAATTTTTCCTTTCACGAACTTTTCTGCAATTTGCCGGTGTCCGCAGAACTTATTTGCATTATTCTGCGTCTCTGCTTTGGTCCTCCGTCTTCCATCTACTAGCCTGGTTAGATCAGATGGTGAAGCGACCTTCCCGGAAAAGTGCTATTTACGAGTTTTCTTCGCGTACCGGTACAAATTCTTCTGGAACAGTGGAGATTTTTTTTGAGAAATGTCCATGAATGCCTCTTTTTTTATCTTGATGTTGCAGCCAAGTGAATGACAATTTTTCTCTTCATGAACTTTCCGTCTCCTTGTAGGCTTCAGTGGAACTGATTTGCTATACTGATTTTTGTATGCACACGAATTCTTGCCATCTGCTGCCTGTGTTAATGCAAAAGGTATAGTGACAAGTGCGTTCTGCAGCTGGTACAATTAGTCACAGTACTTAGAAATAATTACTTCAGTTTTAGCGGCATTATATAGGCGAGCTTACCTTCCACAAATGTTGTATTGAAGAGAAAACTGGCCAGCAGCACATAGTGGAGGAGGTTCATCGCATGTCCGTCGTCTCCAAACGCATTTGTGCGATCATCATTTCGTTTCTGGCTTGCCTTTTGCTCTAATTCTTTTCAGGAAAATGTGTTGCTTTATCCATGTTACACCACCGATATCCCTCGAGCAGAATGCATAGTCATAGGACTTGGAAAACACCTGTGCTATTCATACGCGGAGCGCTCTAATACAGAAGCCATTGTCGAAACTTGTCAAAGCTATAATGCATGTACTGCTGTTTTAAGTAACTAGCACTGAGCACTCGTCCTCTCAAACGTACTTTTTTTTCTACCGAGTCTGAAATTTGAAATCGAAATATGCATTTTGCTGGAAGCACTGTGGAAATGTATAACAGCTGTGAAGAGAAGGCAAAACTATGTTGAAAGTGCAAGCTGTGCACAATTCAAGTTTCTACGAGGTTTTGAGCTATTTACTCATATGTTACTTTCAGGGTAGCATAAGTTTTACGAACTCATTTATATTATTAAAACATCACAATTTATTTTGCAACCTGTCTAAATTATAATATTTCCCTGTAAACCCTTGGAAATATAGCGGTGGACACTGAACGGGCTAAATGGTATTAACTCATATGTAACTTGTGTTGATTATTTAGGAAGAAACGTTCACGTTTTTTCTAAAGCGAAAATTTACTATGAAACATTTTCTACCTAAGGTATGCTCAGAAAATGTACAACATATTTAGGTTAGAAGCATAAAGATTACCTTGGAGCGCGAAAAAACGGGACCCTAATGCCACATACTGATACTATGTGGGACACAGATGAACTAGTAATCGTGGACGTGGCTGACTTAGATTCAAAGGGTCACGTGCGTAGACAAGCTTGAATCCCACTACTTGAGAGTCTGATCAAACCGAATTTTCTCATATGCTTCTGCACTATGACTCTTCCTACGAAAGTCCGTCTGAAATATTCGTGAACTCTCGATAGCTACAGCCATAAACATTGACGAAAACGCCCTACCAGTGACGTGTCTGGAGTGAAACGCTCCCCCCTTCCTAACATGTCTGTGCGCCGCACGTCCAGTCATTTCAGCCCCCTTCCTCACCCTCCATGTCCCCAGTCAATTGCGTGCTCCCTCCCGAAAAACAAGTTTTCTGGCTACCCCACTCAAAGGTGCATTGTGTCTGTATTTGCATCCCAAGTGGTTCGTTGCATTCGGATAGGTGCTGGGTATTCATTCGTCGCATTCGCATTGAATACTAACATATCAATATATCCCGCCAACAGCGGCAAAACGCAGGTTCAAGACGGACCACGGTTCCACCGACTAAAGGAAAGAAGAAAGTTACAGCAGTGTCGCCCGACAGGCGAAGCATTGATTGGATAACAAATTATTTGGTAGCTACACAAAGTAAGGTTAGTCATTTTATCAGCTGCATAACTATTAAGCATTCGCCTAGTAACTAAATTTCCACTCACGTTGTCCCGAGCACCCAGGCAAACACGAACACATAACTTTCCATGGCCGCGGACACACGCTGCGTGATGAAGAGCTGCAGCAGTGACGATTCATTTGCCCTTCGTGCTGCCTATCACTTCAACGCGAACTAGGCGAGCGAGATCACAGCGCACAGGAAGCCATCAGCTATATCTAGTCGGATACACTGCGAACCAAGCGCAGGTTGCCTCCAAGATGGGACGTGCGCAGCCACACTCAGCCGCCGCAGCTGGACTAGAAGATGAGATGCACATTGACCTGAACACCCCTTCCCGCCCCCCTCCCCCCCCCCTCCCACGTACACACACTCTTAGTTCTCGCACATCTCCCCGTGTTCCTCCATTGCGAGCGCGCAGACACCGCCGCATCAAGCCACCATACTTCTCGGCTTACCCTCGCCAGCTTTCGCTCGCACCTACAGCATAGGGCGCGCGGCCACCATATTATCGCGCTTCATTTTTATGTCGACCATTATGGCGACGCCGACGGCGGCAATTCGTCTGGTATGTCGATATTACCACAATAGCGTTAAGGGCCCCGTGTCGCAGAAAATACGGTGTCGGCGTCGTCGGCGTCCCTTGAGCGAAAATCACAGTATATATTCTATATGGCACTACAGTTCTTCTTTATCTAAACTTGCTGACACCTTGCCTTACATTCTTTACAAATTTTGGGGTGTGGTCCGTCCCGGGTGAGCAGAATTATGTACAAAGTTAGGCCTCGGAATTAGAGAACGACAGTCCCCAGAGAAATGTCATGAAACATTAACACCGACAGCGCGTGTATTTTATTGTAAATCTTCTCAGAGTGAAATATTTAAAGTGCGTTACAATAACAGATCTATGTCATATCCATGTCATCGTTCAGGTAATTGAGAAATCTGCGGAGTAAAATAAACCCCTCTATATGGCTTGTATAGAATATGAAGAAGAAGAAGAAATAAACTGTTTTGAATAAATGCATTTGATTCAGTAGAGATCCCAGCAGTCATAGAGTAATTGCCTAACCAAGGGGTACAGGAGGCACACGTGAATATCCTTGGAAATATCTACAAAGATTCCACAGCCAGACTGGTTCTCCACAAGAAAAGTAGAAAATTACCTGTCAAGGAAGGGGTCAGGCAAGGAGACACAAGCTCTACAATGCTGTTCACTGCAGGCTTAGAAGTGTTTAAGCTCTTAGACTGATAAGGCTTTGGAGTGAGGATCAACGTCGAATATCTCAGCAACCTTCGGTTTGCAGATGACATTGTCTTGTTCAGCAACAATGGGGATGAATTACAACAAATGTTTGAGGACCTTCACCGATAGTGTAAGAGTGGGGTTGAAGATTAATATGCAGAAGACAAAGATAATGTTCAATTTCCTGGCAAATGAACAAGAATTCAGCATCACCAGCCAGCCTCTAGAATCTGTAAAGGAGTACGTTTATGTAGGTCATTTACTCACAGGGGACCCTGATCATGAGAAGGAAAATTACAGAAGAATAAAATTGGGTTGGAGTGCATACGGCAGGCATTGCCAAATCCTGACCGGGAGCTTACCACTGTCGTTGAAAAGTGTACAATCATTGCATTCTACCGGTGCTAACATATGCGGCAGAAACATGGAGGTAAAGAAATTAAAGAAGCTCGACAGCAAGTTAAGGGCCGCACAAAGAGCGATGGAATGAAAACTGTTTGGCCTAACGACAAGAGAGAGCAAGAGAGCGGTGTGGATCAGAGAGCAAACTGGGATAGCCGGTATTCTAATGGACATTAAGAGAAAAATAATGGAGCTGGGCAGGCCATGTAATGCGTAGGATGGATAACCGGTGGACCATTAGAGTTACAGAATGGGTACCAAGAGAAGGGAATCGCAGTCGAGGATGGCAGAAAACTAAGTGGGGTGATGAAGTTAGGGAATATGCAGGCGCAAGTTGGAATCGGCTAGCGCGAGACTGGGGTGGAGATCTCATGAAAAGGCCTTCGTCCTGCATTGGACATAAAAACAGGCTGCTGATGATGATGATCACAATAACAGAAGATCGGCCCATGCAAAAGGCCACGGTTCTACCAGAAAGCTCGCCTTCGTGCACAAGATTCGCGGCCAGCCTTTATGGTTACATAAGCTGCAGTTGCCGGGAAGCATGAGAAGAAGTCAGGGATGGTTGTATAATCTCGCGTTCCACTGTTAAAGACGATGCTTTAGCATCCTCTAAATATAATGGCTGTCGCAATAAACATAGAAAGGCATCGAATGAAAACCACTTAGAAGATGCTAGGAAGACCAAGAACACGCAGTACCTGCAATGAGGAACGAAGTGGAGGATTAAGCCGAAAATTTAAGCGAGCATGCAAGCCTTCGCCAACCAGCAGCGGCTGCAAAGCCAGAAAAGCATAGGCGAGTCTCCGGAGGCCACGGCAGCTGGCGCACCGATTTCCCATGCTGCCTTGCGGCTGCCGCCGATAATAAGCGGGCATATGTGGAAAGGTCTATTACAAACTGATGTACTGATCCCGAACCAGGCATGAAGCTGTTCAGCTGGCCAGCCAAGAAGATCGCAAGAGGAAGTGGTTCTCCTCTCAAATAATTATGCGCTTAATCATCCTTAATCAGCTGCAGTGGAATCATAACTCGATAGTGAACTGCACTGTAGACGAGGGCAACGAACTCAAGCTCAGTTGTGTGAATAGCATGCAACTAGGAGCAGCCGCATGTGATGTGAGGCTTTTCATCAAGCCGCTCCCCGAAACGGGACGTGGAGCAGCGAACGGTATCACTGCAAGCTCGAAGGAAATACGACCACCGAAGCTTCTGGCAGCAAACAACAATGGGACCCTACCCACCAGGATGCTTGGCAACATCACTTCGCCATTGATCAACTTTGAAGGGCCCCACGCTCTTTTCTAAAGGGTGGTGGCAGGCTCGTATACCTAATGCCGTCCATACCAATGATCGCTATAGTACTGAAGGCATGCGGAGAAATCGGCAGCGGCACGACGTGTGACCAACGCAGACACGAATATCTGTGACGGGTGTAGAGTGCGTAACCGCCCACAGGTAGACTAAGAATACCTGTTAATGTGCTATATATGCAATTTACCTCACGGGACGACAAGCAAAGAGTCCGAAAAAACACTCCATTCAAGCCTCTCCCCCGTGTGTATACGCGAGGCAAAGAAGTGTATCAAGAGGCAGACCACCATCTATACAAGGGCAACAAGCGCAAGCCCCTAGGAATACAATACAGGCCGAATCAGAGCTCTACCCAGCAACGCTAATCCCTTCCGTAAAAGTATTACGCCTGCTTTCATGGAGTTGCACAGCGCTATCGAAAATTGGCATAAATAAATAATGCTAGCTTGTGTACAACGCAGATGTCGTGAATTATAGAAATCTTATGGTTTTGCGTAAGATCGTTAGGCCAGTTTGCGTGTGCTTGTCGCGCACTGCAAAACAGTACTTTGTGTGCACTTCAGCAAAAGCGATACCTCCGTGCTCGCATGGTAGAAGGGACTGTTATAAGACGCCTTAGAAAACGAAGAAACGTATTGCGACTCTTGAGCAAGTAAAGGAGAGGGATAAGCGCCTTCAAACACTGCGCCCTAAGAGCCAACATGATGCCGAAACTCTCGGGACTCATTCAGCTGTTACCGCTTAACGTTCAAAAGGGCAACAATTTAAAGGCATCCAAATGCTATTCCGACGCATTCTGTGATCGTTTGAACAGAGCGTGGGGAGCCATTGTCATCTCAATTGCTCTTGCACATGTTTTCGTGATGCATAAACCTGGAACCTGGTTGTGTCACAAATGCAGCAGGCTTTAGTGCAGGGCCCTCAAAATACCAGTTCGAAACCTCAAGCTTTGCTTATGGGAGCCAAGCGAATAAGCATTACCTGATAATGGTGCCAATAACGCTGTTGCTGCGGTTGGTGTAAGTCCACAAAAAATAAAATGCAGCCAGAAGGATACAAAGTTGCAGACAACTAATGTCCCCAGTGTTCGAAAGAGAGGCGGTGAACGAATGTACTCGCCCATCGAGCTGGAGCAACCGTCAAATTCCAACGGAAGATTTACTGAAGATTTTATTGGAAATGACTATGTTTTTCATGCAAACTTAAAAGAAAACAAAAGAACGCTTAACCAAGAGGAGCAATGACAGAAAGAAATTGCTGCATGAACTTCCTAATGGGACTCGTAAGGGCGTAAGCACGTTTTTATTTGCTCATCTTGCACTCATGCAACATATTATTGATTGAGTGGCCGAGTCACGCACACCGCGACTCACTGTACAGAAGATGACACAATTTGCTGGAAGCACCGCAATGACCTATTGTACTTACCTAATTGGTGAACCGAATCAGTCGGAATTATTGGTATTGGGGAAAATTAATGTAATCGCAAATCTGAATTAGGGATACGTAATGTTCTATCAATATTCTTCATTGCCTTTATTATTCTTGATCGGGCTTAAGTAATGCAATTGTAATAATTTCTAATTAGGCTGTATTAATCTTATTTACCCTTGTTATTCCTGATCAGCCTTGAGCAGTTGAATGGTAATCATTTGAAATTAGGCATATTTATCTTAGGTACACTTAACTACTCTAGATTAGGCTTACAGATCAGGCTCGCATAAAATGTCCTTATTTACATTTATATAGACTAATTATTGAACATTTCTAATTTTAGCTAGACCGACTGCTCCTAATTATCCTGAATTGCTCCTCATTATGCCTAAGTACTTTCATCGCAATTTATCTCATTAGTCTTTCGTTAACCTTAATTACTGCTAATACCTCTTCAATATTCACTATATAGAGTCAAAATCATAAATGCCTGAAGTTATACGTAGTCATTAGGAATTCTCATATACAACTCAATAGGACCCCATGTACGCCTATGGAACAGATCCTGTCACGCGTTACATGGAGACGGACGGACAGATTTCTGACGGAAGTAGCTGTAGACTGCTTACGCAGTTCAATACAAAAGTAAACTTAGGCTCCAAATTCATGGTCACGGGAACATATTATGCAGTATTTTGTACTCTGAAGCGTAATGTCTACGACAAGATCAAAAGTCGTTCAGAAACGGGCGCGCTATGTAGACCTACGTAAAGAACGTGCTACACTTTAACTGAGAAAGTGAAGCCTTCCGTCAAGGCGTTTTCCAAAGACGATGTTGTTTTGTATTGCCTTCCACGGAAAAAGGACGTAACCCGCGGTCAGAAGAAACGTACACGTTTACAAAATTTACGTTAGTGTTGTGAAAAATTAAAGTAAAGTTTTGGTTTCAAATGTGCCTTCAGTTTTGCCACGCCGCGCATTCCCCGTTGTGCGCTGGTGGGATGACGTGCCACACACACGGCGCGTTCACGTATGAAGCATCATAACTATAAATACACGGTCAACGCTGTAGGCTTGGGAGAAAAAGAGGAATTATTATCGAAGACAGTATGCTCAGCAAATTCAGTTTGTGTCCAGGAACCGACTACTACAGAGCGTCGCTCCTGAACACGTCAAGGCTACAAATGAGTAATCAGTATTTTCATATCCCGATTTGGATCAGCAGCATCCGTTGCAATACAGTTATTTTGAAACCTGAAGCATTGCAAGAAAATGTTTGTAGAAATGGTGAAATGAGAAGCGGGGGGGGGGGGGGGGTGCTATGTGTTCCCCACTGTGTGAGCAAGAAGGTACTTGCAGGAGCTCTAAAGGAAGGCTATTGGTCGGACGGACTTCTCCGAAAACTATACCTGTATTGCGCAGTATGCGCCACGATCGGAAGACTGGGTGAACCCGCAGGCCATTGTGTACCAATTCGTTATGTATTGCCAGTCAAACGTCAACAGTATTAAATGCGAAGCATTTTGGGGCGAACGTTTGCCACTTTGACAATATCTAACGATCTATCTAGCCGCCTAGGTCTTGGTACTGTCATGGTCGTTTCGTTAGCTTGGTAGGTACCAAAATTGGCATAGTATGACAAGAGTGTATGACAAGCATAAATGATAGGTCATAACATTAATGCCATGACATGTGTATCATGTAGGTGATGAAGAAGCCGCCTTCATCTTGTTGCTTTCCTGGTCGTTTCGCTAACTTGGTATGTAACCAGTGAAATGGGTTCCGACCTAGGTACTAAGTGAAAGAAACACTAAACGATGATAGGAGAAGTCATAGTCATAAGCATGCCTCAGCAAAAATGACAATGAGGCAGCGAAAATGATTAACTCTCACAAACCACTGGAATGGGTCCGGACGTAGACACTAAGTGAAGGGCACAATAAAGGATGATGGTAGAAGTCATAGTACTAAACATGACTCGCAAAAAAGGGAATGACTCAGCGATTACCTAGGTATCGGTGAATCTACGCCTGTTCATGTCATTCGTGTTATTTCCCCTGAATTAATCAAACTAGCTCAAGTAAATGTCGCGCACATTAGGCCTAATCCTCTGTCCGCAACCTTAGGGTGCGCTACCCTCTTTGCGTAATAGTTTAGTACCGACTCAATCAATTTCAACCTCGCAGTTTTCCTTATCCAGAGGCATCCTTAAATTGTCATTAAGTAATTTTTATTGCGATAGCAATTATATGGACACTTCAACCGGATTTCTGCCGTCGGCGTCGCCGTCGCCGTCGCCGTGAGGTTCCGTATAGACAAAATCTTCACCGCGCGCCGTATGCCCCAGCGGAAGCGTGCGGGGACGCGCGCTATCACGGAGAGCGAACGCACTCAACCTCCCACGCGCAAGCAAGGAAGCGGAAAGCCAGCGCCGGAGGGAGCAGGGGGGGGGCACTTCTCTGCCAACAACCGCGCTCGTCGCTCGTCCGCACAGTCTCTTATCTCTCCCACGCGCAAGCAAGGAAGCGGTAACCCAGCGCCGGAGGGAGCGGGGGGGGGGGGGGGGGGCGCACTTCTACGCTGCTAACAACCGCGATCGTCGCTCGCTCGCACCGCCTCGTATCTCCACACGGCTCTGACCTTTATGCGCTCAGTTTCCGTTGAAGCGATAGACCGCACGTACGTTCGCCGCTGCGGCGTATCCGCTTGCTGCCAGAGTTTTGACGGTCGTTGTCTGCAGTCATTCAGTGGGATCTATTCATGTTTGTTTGTGCGCGCTCACACCACGCTTGTTCATTCAGTTAGTAATAGTCGGGCCACATTTTACAACGCACGCTACACATGCAATGCTGCCCGGATCGGCAGTGCAGCGCTACAGATGTGTCCCTTCGCACGCGCTGCCCACGGGAAGCGCTTCTCATCAACACCACCGTTTCACACGCGCCTTCTCGTGGTCATCGAGTGTCTCGTCATGTCGGTCTACTTACGCCGCAGCACACCTCCTTACTTAATCAGCTCATGTTTACTACAATTCATATTGCTACCAAAGCCGCTCACCTTACTTCGTATGACATTGCTGTGTTGCTATCGCATTCATTGCTTCGCCCTTAGGGCGAAACTGTGACATTTTTTTTAACTCTATCGATTTCCTCGCAGTCTGTAATCTTCGATGCTCCACTGTGCGCACTATTCTTTAATAATCATCTCCGATTCTGGTGCTGGTTGTCTTCAGTGCGTAACAGCTGGCACGGCAATGCGTTGGCTTCATGAGGTTCTGCTATTCTTATCTCTAAACTTTCGTTGACGCTGGTAAATTCAATCAATTGTTTTCAAATAAATTGTGCCAATAAGATGTTAGAGACAATAATTTTCATCTGCCTACTAGACACATATCTTCTGGCCGTCCCGACAAGCAGATGAATCTCGCAAGAAAAATGTACAACGGCCCCATGAATACAGCTGGTGTCCTTGAGAATGGCAATTGTTTCAGTGTCTTTTTTCTCTGCATGAACGACACCGCTCTTTTCAGTCCCATCAGGTTTGGTAAACATCTGGAACATGATGGACTAGCGAGTGTGGCCACTAGCCGCCATGCGCTGCCAATGGAAAGCGAAGCTTGTGTCGCTGTCAATGTACGAAGCCACTTGCGTATGCCTCGTAGTTTTCAAAAGACAGTCATGAGATCAACTGGGCAATATGGGAGCGACATTGCAGACTTGAAAGCGCGGTGCCACTGAATCGGTTCAAAATATGGAATAGTTCAAAACAGAAATAAATGAATAAACAGGTCAGTACCAGGCAGAACAAATGGTGACGTAGAAATAGGCGTTAAGGGGAGACGTCCGACCCCATTTTCTTTCACCTAAGAATGGTAGGAATTACATGCGCAATAAAACATTGGCATCAGTTCCCAACAACGACATAAATTGCGGCAGAGGACTGGCAGAGGACTGGCAGAGGACAAGGGATCTTACGAGGACTGTCGATGGTAATGCGTTAGCATTGATTCAATATAGCGACACATTGTATTGCTACCGTTGAAACGAGTCATGTATGAGGCGCATTCTGCAGCGGCACTCGTCTTTCGCGCTTGGCTTAGAACACTGAGAGCCATCTAGCGAAGCCTACTCGTGGTGTCTGAAGTGCATGGTACACCGGTGCGTGCGAACGTTAATAAACCCTTCATGCGGCAACCGGGCTCTTCTCTCGCGCGGCTTGGACACGCTGTGGCATCTCGTGACACTGCGAGAAGTACGTGCCGAGACGACAAGCGCGGCGCGCCGGTACCTTAAAATGCAGAGAATTGTTTACTGGTTTGCTGCACATACAATGGCGCATACTCAGTGACTCAAGTTGTCCAGATATTCACTGAAAAGCGGCGTCATACGTGTTGTAATTGTGGCGCAACCTACTGATGCGTCCGGTTGTTGTCTTGAGGAACCCAGCTGAAGTGGGTTCGATACCATTCAGCATGGGCGAAATTCAAGGGATCTTTTTCGTTATTGTAGAGCGCCACATAGCTAGTTACCCAAGTTGGCGCCAAACACGTTCATTGAAGAGTGGCACACACCTACTCGCACATACGCAGTCACCTAAGTTGACATCAAAGATTTTCACTGGGGAGTGAGCAGCTGAGACCGAGCGGCACATACGCAGAATTTCAAGTCGGCATGATATAGTTTCTTCGATAGGCGGTACCTACACAGTCCTTCGTGTACATTGACTCATGTCGACATGATTGATCCGGAATCCTTGTTTCCTTTCTAGGCTATTGAACATTATTTTTGTCTTCTGCAAAATTATCTTCAGCCTCACTCTTACACTTTCTCGGTTATAGGTACGTGAATTTATTGGAAAATATCTACAAGGATTGCACAGCAGCCTTGGTTCTCCACAAGAAAAGTAAGAAGTTACCTATCAATAAAGAGGTCAGGCAAGGAGACACAATCTCTTCAATGCTATTCACTGCATGCTTAGAAGAAGTATTCAAGCTCATAGACTGGGGAGGTTTAGGAGTGAGGATCAAAAGCGAATATCTCGGCAATCTTCAGTTTGCAGATGACAATGTCTTGTTCAGCAACAATGGGGACGAAATGCAACAAATGATTGAGGATTGGGATAAAACATGAATAAATATCATCCTATTAAAACATCTTTAAGGAAGGACTATGCAAGTGCAAAATAAACAGTGCAGTTAACAGGAAGTTACAACGTAACAAGCTGTTCATTACTGAAGTTCGCCTTACATCAATGGGCTGTCTACTTGATGAGTTTAGCTCAAGGAGAGTTTCATTTAATTCATTAATGATTTCGTCCAATTGGTGTTTAAGCTAAACTTAGCATAGTTTACAGAATAAAACTAAAGTTTTGTAGCAAGTTTGATTGATGGCAGAGGAAAATATTGGTCTTCTTGGTTATTTTCTTTCGGGTTTATGTTACACCCCCATTCTAGAGTGATGTTTCTCTTTATTTCATTTCTCTCCACGCTAGCTGCCCACCAAAGCGAGTTTTTCTGTTACCTTAATTTAAACACACAGTGGGCTCCCCCTCTATGTTATGACGCGAACCTATACTAAATTGAAAATTTTTTTTCAAGTGAACAAAGTACTCAACTTTTACTCTTGAATGACATGGTAAGAAAATGAGAAAAAGCACTGAACAATAATCATTGTGCCACTCCAGTAAAATTAGGTTGGGAACGTTGTGCAGCTGACTAGGCAAAACCCTGGTTTGCTTCATTTATAGTAATAGACAATAATACATTGGCGATGGCCACTCGACAAGAATTCTTCTATAGTGCTTGTAATGTTTCTGAACTCATATCTTTTTTTATATTTAGAACTCCACCTTCATTCAAACCAAATGACTCGCTACAAAGCGGACTCAATTTTTTCTTGCTGTCGGTACTGTCTTCATGCAGTCTTTGTTATTGTTGTACCTTTGAAGATGTAAGCGCTGCTTTTAAACAGAGCGCGTTTAAGTCAAGCAAATACGTCGAGCCCTTTCTACAAAGCAGTATGTGGATAAAAGAAAAAGGAGCTGGCTTCTGACGATTTTATAGGCCTGAAAGCGGTGCTCAGCATTCTAGCAACAATAAACCATTGTACATAATTTTCTATCCTGGTGCCCAAAGCAATGTGATTTCAAGAAATAAATACACCATCGAGAATAATTGCACTGTTTCGTGCCGTTAACCATATAGACGTTTTCAATATTGTCTTTTTGATTATTGTTTCTCATGAAATATAAAAAAGCAGTGTATTCCACCATTGAGCACGCATGCGTGTATATTAAGGAGACATTAAACGAGTTTTAACTTTGCTGTTCACTGAGACTTTGCCGTGACATTCGAACCTAATACCACTCCTGAAACAAGTCAAGCAGCACCTTCTTGCGCCTTCTTGCTTTTCTGTGCCACCTTAGCTCACCATTGCCAGGCGCAGTCGTCGCCCAAGCCAGTTGAATGTTTTTTTAAACGCGCCATTCTGCCTTGCCTGCTCACTAAAGCTCAGCTTAGATGCACTGCCACAGTGTGTGGGGTTTGAATGATTTTCATCCTAATGGTAGGAGAAGTATCTGCCATTCACGGAGAGAACAATCGACAAGAAAGCCCAGCTGTGCAGCCGTTGTGATGTCGTTGTTAGCCCACAGTATTCACTACGTAGGACCGTTACGCCACATGATCGCGCCGTCGTCGTCACGTTGTCGTAATTTTGTGGTTGTCACGCTCTCTTCGTCATGCTTCAGTCGTCCACGTCATCACCATCTGCATTGTCTTTATTTCACCGTCATGACACTGTCATTGTCATGACACTGTCATGACACCACCACAGTCGCCATCCTCATGTCATGCCGTCTACAAAAACATGTCCACTATACATTCTGCTGCCTTCATGAAACACCCTCATCGATGTCAGCTGTATACTTCGGAAATGTAGCTAATATGGCCACGTGATTTCTATGGTGCGCATAAGCTGTTTACTGATTCGCGTGCAGGAATCGTTCTGAAGTTTCGAGCAGAGAACACAGTCCCATCACCGTCCGAGTAAGAGCAGCAAAGTCAAACTCCTGCGTGATCTAACAACCACCTAGGTACCCTACTCTGACACCACACTTATCATTCCCTTCCGGTGGCGGACAAATAGTCCTTCGAAAAGTGATCCTTTAAAAACATCATAGATATATTGTCAAACATTCGCTCACTTGGACAATCATCATGAATTTTTCTGCAACTGTTTTATTATATTTCGGCGAGGTCTGCAAGTGAGGCCGTTTCAGGTGATGCTTTCTGGATACGGGAGTCACATGGTATTTCTCAAATTTTGCGGGCTTTGCTATTGAGCTTGACAAAAACTATGCACGCTATTCGCATATTGCTCAAGATATCTCAGTTGCATGTTTCTGTAACTGTCTCAAATTTCTTAATTTATTTGCTGAAAATGAGTGTCATTATTAACCAATAATATGTTTTTTGCAATTGAGCAATAAATGTCATCAACAAAATTTGCTGTTGGCATGTAAAACTGTATGCTTTATGTGGCTCGTGTGAAATTATCCACTTCTTGTTATACTCCGAAAAATGGTTGCTTAGATATCCAGTATACGTATAAAAAGTTACAAATACGACAGAGCTTATTTCATACAATAGCTCAGTGCAGAAATTTTCAGGAGCGCTTTTCAACAACAATGCAGATCAAGCGTCATAGGTAGGACGAATAATATCAACTGCTCAGTAAGTAGGTTCTTTACTTTTGCAAAAATCTCTAGTGCTGAAACTATAGATCAGGCATAATACCAACACAAACTTGTTTCTTTATTGCGCCAATCGTTTGGTACAGTATTACTACTTCTGTTATATTAAAAACGATATTGCAATAGTGCAGTTTTCTTATAGGCTTTACGCGTTACTTCCTACAATTTTTTTCTGTACTGCTGTTTTCAAAGATATTGTCACGTAGTAGTGACGGTAAAGAGAACAGTCGTAAAACAGTGTGTGACGAAACTGGTTGTTTATTGGGCGAACCTGTGCCCACAAAAGCAAGCTACACTCAAAGCACAACGACAGCGGCGAACACAGTCGGCGATCGTCGAAAATCTGATCAGCGGCGAAGCGCGTCGGCTTTTATACCTGGGTCATCGAAGGTTCCAGATTAATCCCTGAAGCCCGCGTGTCTTCCAGAAAGTTCTAGACAATTCGCGTCGGTCACACAATCAGATAACATAAGCGTCGGTGAAAACAGACAACGAAAAGAAGCATCGATAACGTTCTAGAAACTTCCGATACAGGCGCGTCCTGCGCCGAGCGATATCGGAACAATATCAAGGCGTTTATTAGTAGCATAAAAGCATTGCAAATGTAGCTGGCTAGTCCTAATCTAAAACAGGATAATATACCTAAGTATTTTAGTAGAACAGGAGCAGCGGAGAATAGATCGGTGAGCAGCAGGAGTATTCCTCGTTCTTTCCTCTAACGGTATCTGTGCAATACAGAAAACAAATATCCGTGTTGAGGGTCGAGCGAGCACCGCAGTAAAGTATATTAAGTTCTTTACCTACGCAGAAATGACTTCCCTACCACTAGAAAATGTTCCGGCCATCCATTGCATCTCTAGAACACGTGAAGTGTGTCTAAGGAATGGGTTTGTTCAATTTCACTTGAAGATCTTACATAGATTTATTCATTGAAGCAAGATATTGGGCCAGATGAGCTTACAATATAATTATTCTCGCACAACAGACGACCAAAGTGCAGTGCAGGAATGTAGAGTGTGCCATAGATTTCAGCTCAGGCATGCCTGGAAGATATGCTACAATGGTAGCACCGAAAGAGCGACAGCATTAGGATAGAATCTATAAGATCTAAATGTTAATGTAAAAAGTACTTAACAATGCAAATGGTAGGCCTATAGAGCCACTCATGAGTGCCTGACGACATATATAGCAGGAACCTTCAAATACCAAGCGATTAGGCATCTACGTCAAAACATTTTGACGCATCCGTGAGTTTGGCCTTGATATGTTTCAGTTCCACTGCACTTGCCATTGAACTTTAATGCTACTGTATGCAGCCGGCCGGCAGAAATACTACGATGATGATGTCAATAACATGCTGATGATCTGTTCACCTTTGAGAGATGGCGTAGCTGTGGAAGCTGCAAGGCAAGTGTATTTTAACATTTAGCAATACAGGCAGACTTTCAATTTCAAGCAAAGAGAAGAAACTCTGTGTGGTTAGATGTTCCAATAAGTTTTGTTCTAGACTACGTTATTAGTGATCACTCCCATCTGAATTTTATTAACATGCTGTCCTTAACAAGATAGTTCAGGATAATTTTTGTATTTAGTGCAACAATCGAAATATGCGAATCCGGCATCATATTTACTTCGTTAGTTATATTAACTTAATTATATGTTACAGTCAACCAAATGAGTACTTGCTTTTTTGCATGAAAGATCGCAAATACTATCAGCATGTGTGACTGACTCTTGGAAGAACATGTCACTCTGAGTAAACAAGTGAGAAAATCGGCGACAAATAGCGGATGTCTTGAGTGACAACACCTAAATTTAAGGATTGCGCAGCATATCAGCCACATATATAATGCGTGAGCTCATTTTGAAAGGAAGTGCTAGGAGCAGCTTGAAGAACAGAAAAAATAATCTACTTTACTTGTAATGGCTTAACGTGCGTTACATGGAAATGATCGTTTCGTACACATTATTGGTTGTAGTGATTGTTTCTGACGTGGAAGGTAACTATAGCACGCCGTCTTACGTGATGTGCTAATTACTCTCGCTCTTGTTTTAGCAACAATAAGCTAGATATATGGCATCTTTAATGCTGATTCAATGGTAATTGAAAACCTCCATGCTTGATTTAGAGTCACGTGGCTCGTGTTCGAAGTTAGCTATTGCGCCCTAACGAGATCGTCGTTATAATAGCGAAAATTTGTACATGGTGACCTGCCATCTTAAATGTAATTCAAGAAATATTACGCAGTAATTCATGTTTGAAATATGCTCCTGAAGCCGTTCCCCGCACAAAAGTCTTAGCCGGTATGACTATCCAACCACTGCCACATGGTAGAGATATCAAAAGATGAATGATTTCAGAATGCTTCGGTGGAACGAGGAACATAAGTAGTAAACATGGTAATGATAGTCGAATGGTAATGGGACATCAAAGCTACTTCAATATTGTAGGCATCGTGCATGGCAAGCGTCACTTCCAGATAACTTCTGTAAATAGGTGACCATTGGTGATATTGCAATATGGTATCACTAGGTAGCCTGCTTAACTTTACAGCTTCCATTACCTAATAATCACCTGCATTGTATATATGTACTATAGATACTCTAAAAGTGTTTACAGCTAACCATGCTACCAAGATTTGTATTAATATATAAAGTCGCCATATAGTTGTTTTATGACTACCCTTACGGCGCAGAACTAGCAATGATACACATTTTCATAGGGTTGTGCAGAACGCATTTTATAAACAAGTGAGGTAATATAAACGTGCTAAAACGGCCGTTATTTTGCACTCTAACGTGCCCAGGAGGTTGAAGTAACCGACTGGGATAGCCTAAATACGTTTACTGAACATCAACATTTTCCGTTGTAACATACGAACGCTGCACATCAGTTTAGGCAATGTGACTATGTGGAACGGGGGTAAATTTTCAACACAAAAACACATGCATGTGAAATTGAACTTTGAGTCGACAAATTTGATTACATTCTGAGAAAAGACCAAATAAACCCATCATTTATTTATATCGACTGTGTGAATTATGCTTTCAGCCGCATTCTTCTCGCATGGTACTCAAATACGCGTTCATGGTTGCATTACTCGATCGTGCCGGGAAAGAAGCCCGCGAATACACGCAAAGTGCCTTTGGCGGCCAGTGGCGTGGCAATTTTGCGCGTATTCGCGGGCTTCATTCATGCTGGGAAAACCACTTTTATGTAGCACGTATTGAGCAACAGCAAGGTGTATCAGGAGTTTTGCTTGTCGATCTACAATTTTCTTAATGACACTTTTCATCTAATTATTATATTTGAGAATGTGAATAATAAAAACTAATTCTGCAATTAGGCCGAATGGAAAAAAAATAATCTTAGTATCGCCAAGCGAGGGCAAACAACATTACCGATGTTCTCTGCACCTAGGTCGCATTTGCATATCGGTAAATAATGGTGCATGATAGTTGGCACACCCAGCATACGTATCGCTCTAAACACTCCAGATTGTGGATTGAGCCGTGAAATTGGCTGAATTTTCTCAATGTCACAAATTCGCAACAAAGGACATTTCAGCATTTCTTTACGCGGCGACGGTTAGGTGAGAATACGCTGCGTTATTAATAAACAAATAGAAAAGGAACCTGGTTTAGAAGTGCGAGAGAGATGAGGTGAATAGGCAGACAGTTGGCAATTGTTATTGCGATGCTGATGATGCTTTCAGTGCCTAGTTTCCAGGGTTTTGTTGTAACCGCATCCTCAGGATGTACTTGTGCAAGACGCTCGCGTGCTTTGTTTTTTCTGGGGTGCATGCCTTGGAAACGGTTTTCAACTAATTACCAGGCTCTATATGAAGAAGGAAGGCTCGTTTTTGTTATTGAATACACATTGTTTCAATGGATCAAGTCTGCTTAAGGCAGATCTTTCACCGGACGGTGGCATTGATAAGATGAGCCTCAGCGACAAAGATGAGGAGGACTATGCATGCAGACTTTATTACGTATACGATAATCAACACGAACAACGAGGACAATTAAGGAAGGCAAAAACTGCAGTCGCTCTCAACGCGTGCCTCTTAGCAAGTGAAATATTGTCGAGAATGAAGATATCCTGAATTAAGAAATGATCTCAGATACACCTCGCTAATACGGACCTCACTGATTTTGGGAGAGTGTATAGTCGGGTTTATTATTTCATAATTTTTCTGTGAAGCTACACTGTGCATAGCATCAAACGACACTCCTCCAAGGCCAAGCGGCAGACTGTCATTGTCTATCAAATTATCCCTAGTGTCGAAGAAGTGCCTTGTCAAAGCAGTTTCAAATTTTTGCGCCACGATGAGAGCGGGGAATTAGTCACTTGTAAAATACACATGGAAGAGGTGCGGACAACCCAATCAAAGAACAAACAGTGTCCATGTGCTCCACGTGCAATGTTCGTATCTACCCCAGCAAGAACAATAACTCCTTTTCCAACCTCAACGCCATTTCAGACAGTAAAATTGAAAGTGTTACAAAGATGAAAACTGTTTCAGAGGACAAAAACCAGTCAATATTAAGGTACGTGCCCGCGTACATAAAGTTTCACCAGTGGCCGAATATGGATGATATGCCCAGCGTTGCGAATTCGGGACATACTAATTTTGAGAAATACGGCAGCCCAATGAAGTTTTCGATTGTAGTTTTCTATTGAAGGTGCAGAACTAGATAAACCACATGGTTTCACACTTTTTACTCGAGTTTAGAATAAATACGGCATCAACAGATTAAGCAAGCACTTTCAATATATGATGAACCAAGAAGCCCGATGACCTCTAGGGAATTGATTGGTCGGAATATGCTTTTTAATTGGTGTTTCTACCTTGTTCTTGAAAACGCACCAGTTTTCTGCAATATAACTTTCTTCGAAGTGTAAAAAAAAAGAAATTACGAAAAAACGGCAGGTCTAAGTTTTTAGGCATAATCTGCTCTATTGCAGTCACAAATTTTCTTACTGCTTTGAAGGTCAGTGTACACGTCAAAGAACAGTAAAATCAATTGCGTAATATTCTAACAAACCACGAATAGGTTGATAAGCGTGAAACAGATACCGATTATGTGGTGAGCGCAATCTCAAAAATATTTCCAGAAGCAGCGGGGAAGCGGGCAGGCTCATTCACGAGCTGTGTCAAAGCAAAGATAGAAAAGATGTGAATAAGAGATGTATACACCGCGATGAGAGAGGAGTCACATATTATAAATCATCAGCCCAATTAGGGACGGGAATATGCGAATCACAGAGAGAAATAATTGGCCTCACTGATATTTGGAAACCATATGGTTAGGGCAGTAAAATGATTCATCGCCTTATGCACACGTGCGTTCAGGCGGTCGATAACAAGTAGCAGATGTGACGTCTTTGTTACTTAGCGGAAGATGCAAGAGCCAATCTGCGAAGGCATGCGTACATCATGAGTAATGATGTCAGAGGAAACAGCGATCAAGATACAACCGCCACATCGTCTCATTCGATCCTTCCTTTAAACATTTTTGACCTTGTTGAATGTGAACATTTCAGGATTTTTAATCAGCTGAGAAAGCCAAGTCTCCCCTACAACGTCCATGAGGCGGAGAGAGCATCACGCCTATTCATGATGGAACGGATGTTCGTGAAACGCGAAGGGTAAACAGTGTCCTGTTCACTTCGTACAGTGACACGATGCTAGCTTTACGCGGCGGACGGTTAATTTTTAAGTAGATTTGGTTGTGTTGCTACATACAGATACATCACTGCCTGCAGCAGCTGAGCTACTGTGCTCAAGTTCACAAATGGTATCAGTTTGTAGACATCACACGTAACAGGCTTTGTTCATAGAATATTTGTTGTACCTCAGATGATACTGTTGAACAGCATATTTACCAAAATACATTAGCTTATTTGCATTTATTGGAGTTGCCTGAAATATGCCTCCTTGAATCGGTGCACCGGTTCCCCTTAGTTACTTTTTTTAGTCATCGAGCTATCGTTTGCTTTATATAAGGAAAGCTTACCAAACTACTGGTCGACATTTCTTTAATACAAAAGAAGCTAGGCGATGCGCTCACTCGCTTTCTCCTTGGTGTAACTGCAGCAAAAAGGCCTGTGTAGGAGTTAAATGCATATTCTTTTCAGACTCAGTCGAAGTTTCTGTAGATCGTTCAAAATCACGTTATCCCTCCTCGACTCATCCTATAAATCGTCAAAGCATGACTGTGGCGACACATGTTCCTTTTTTTCGTGATTTTCACAGTGATTCGTTGAATATAAGCAGCCTTCCGGCTGGGTTTTAAGTGCAGTAAACGGCTTTTCTATTGTTGCCAGTCTCGCATTCATACAAGTAGCGCGTTCTTCAGGTATTCTTCGTTGGCTTTCACTTCATTGAAAGTAGGTATAAGCTCTGCGTGACATGTATTATTTCAGCCGCAAAGGCGTTAATGGCATCGAAAACCTTGTTACAGAATTTGGGAACAGGCCTAGGAGGGCTAATGCTGAGTGAGATCAACGTCACCGGACATTATAAGCAACTTTACAACAAGTACATGTCTGCAGAAAAACAAAGCATAACGTCTCCCCAAGGTAGGAGCAGAAAATAGTGATGGCTAGGTGGGGCTGAGTGTAAAGTGAAATCGAGTTACCGATTCGGATGGAAAAGAATCGTTTCATCAAAGACTGCGTCTTCATGAAATTGAACACCATCAAATGTAAGGTTATGCGTGTTTCACACAGGTCTGCGATTGCGAATATTGGTGCGTATAACATTTCAGGCCATGTACTTGAGCAAATAACAACTTATAGATATTTAGCAGTTTATATAACTGCTAATCTTTCATGGCTGCCGCACATCCATTATATTGTTAGTAATGCTAACTGCATGTTTGGTTACTTCCGGCCTAACTTTTCTATGGATTCATCTTCATTAAAGCTGCTGCTCTACAAAACCCTAATGATATCGAAATTAGAATACAGATTCTCTGGATGGTACTCGAGCCTCAGAACCTTTACTAACCAATTAGAACTGGTACAGAATTGGAGCACCCGTTATATTGTATAACTTCTGCCGCGCTGCTAGCGTAAATGCAATGAAAAGTACGCTCAAACCTTCCTAATCTATACCTTTGTAGAAAAGTCTCGTTAATGCTAACCTTTCACAACATTTATTACCACGATTATCAGTTAAAAGGGGATCTTCTTTCTGAGACATCATTCATATCACTTCGTACTGCATAACGTCCTAAGGTACGCATTCTATACAGCAGGACTGATGCGTACTTTTGACTCTTTTGTGCCAAAGACTGCTATCGATTGGAGCCATCTACTCACCCTTGTTGCAGATATATCTGACACGTGTTTATTTAAAACTACCGCTGAAAACTATGCGTTTGCCCAATGTGCCTTGTTACTAACCTTATTTGCATTTCGCCTAAACTTGCGCTTTTTCGTTACTCTATACCATATTGCTTTCTTTTTGCTGCATTGTGATTTACTTTTTTTTATTCCACTCCCTTCTGTAACGCCCCCTCGGCCTTGCAGGTATTGTAATAAATAAAGAATCACTGGGCATTTACTTGCCCATTAATAAGTGTCGCCCTCACCGGCATATTTACGTAGACACCACTGAGGGATGCATGCGTTCATGCCGTTTGATTGACGAAAGGAAGTTCGGGCGATAATATCTGCTTACGAGCGACAATCGCAAAACGAGTAGGTCATGCCTCTTTGATGTATTACAGCCAACTCTTCCGAATGTTTTGTAATGGTTACGAATTTATTTACGTTTTACGATTTTACAAATGTTGGATCAAAATGTACAACTAACCTTTTTTGCAGAAATGTTTTGTTCGTAGATCCCCAGCCCTCCGTATGACAGATTTTAATGTAGAGTGATTTAACTAAAAAAGGAGTACTTGGTTCGAACGAGATTACACAAACAAATGGCGGAAATATTCACTGTTAAGTGCAATTGATGTGCTTCTTTGTCACTCATCACTGCAAAGCTTGTGCAACGCTTATGTTAGAATTTGTGGCGCGTCGAAAGTTGGATCACCTTTATTAGAGTGTGTATGTATCGCAGAAGAAATCTGTGCTCAGGGCAAACTGTGAAAAAATTGCCCCGGAATTTGAAGAAGTTTAAAGCTCACAGTTTCCCAGGTATGTGGATGAAGCCAGGCAATCGGTCGGGGAAGGCCTAACGGCTACGCCGCATGCACATGAATAACGAGCATTGGCAAGCAGCTAGTTGATGCGAAACCAGACCAATCACTAAGGTTTTACGCAGTACAAGTCCCATGTGCCACCTCTCGGGCTCGTGCAAACACTCTGTGAAACGGTGACAAACATGACGACAGATGAACGTTTTAGAGAGCCGTAATAGGGTGCAATGCTGAATAATACAATGAAATTAATGGTCCGCTAAAGATATACGCTTTCGGAGTTCAGTACCACCTTCTAATCGCCAACTTTAATGCTACGACGTGATATGCTTGCTAAAAATAAAAATATTTTCCCAGCTCTGTGACAGTTGTCTAGCCTAGCAGAGTAAAAACAAGATTTGCAGCAAGACAGAACATTGCTAACACCTTGTCCTCATCGTACCATCACAGAAAGCGACATCTCATTTCACCATTTATTTCTTAATATCAACAAAGAGAGCATGCTGAAAACATGAATTCTGATTAAAGCGGGTGGTTTGGGCTGGCGACAGGACTGCCATGTTGTTACGAAAGCAGGGGGTTTATCTATGGCATTCAGGGCTATGAGACACACGTGCGTATTGACCGTAATGTATCACGTACCAAGGAAGCGAGTCACGTATCATTAAAACGTAAACACAATAATATAGTAACATCAGTAAATAACAAATATCCTTTTCGTAACTAATCTGACAGTCTAAAGGTATCGTAAGAAACTAAGTTCTCCGCGCTTGTAGTTTATAAACGTCCGCAAACTCGGCATACAGAGCGGTATTACTCATTAAATGGCCTCCGATTTTTACGATGCCACGCCCAAATGTGCTGAAATCGGACGAGGCCCGGCCACCTACACGGCTGAACCATACCCTCGTTCTCATCAATGTTTGGGGTCCAGTAAGTAAGGGCACTGCATGTCATTGCAAGAGTCGTTTGTGACATCAGCATCTCACGTGCTGAGATATTTTAATTTCACCACTTCATCAAAAAACTGAACGGCAACTTGTGGAGAATTAAGTTCGCTTGTACATGCAAATATGACTATAGGTGCTGTGAAACACACTGCCATTTAAAGCAAAACAAATGTTAGCAGTGCTCTTTTAATGGTTCTGTTATCTCCATGACAGATGATGTTAGGTCTTGCCGGCGGGTGCATATATTGGAACTGTCCTGTGCAGTCATTGAGTCGGTGTGGTGGAGTCAGTGATTACTTCTGATTTTGAAATCGGGTAATTTCAATTCTTTCGAAGATGAGTGTTGTAGACGCTAGTAAAGTTTGGCCACACTAATTTCGGGAATTTACAATAATTTAGTTTGTACAGTTGGAAATTGCAGGAACTGCAATGCCAACGAATTTATGTGGTTGAGACATCACTGTTATATTTTGACAACTATACTACGACAGGGAAAGCATTGTTGTTATCAGTCTCTGAAAAACATATCAGCTGCAGAAAGATAAAATCTAGTCAGCGAAAGATTTATCTGAGACCTCAAAATTTGTTAATTGGCTACATCTAAATAGTGAGTTTCCATTTGAAAAATGAGCTTTGCATTCATGGCATCATGTGAAGCTAACCAAAAACAAGCATTTATGTTGTGTAAGTCCTTCGAGACGTATGTGAAAGGGAAGGCATAACGGCAACATTACGGCAAATTGTTTTGGGCATCGAAGTGAACGTCTGGTAATTGACATAAGGTGTATGGCTAAACAAAATTTATGTTTTTTATGAAGTGAGTCTCACGCTTTTCATGTTCGACAAAAGCAAATGCAAAATATACGTCGAATTGGGCGCAACAATTTAATAGCAACATGCGCCACACTCAACTTACTGTTTTCATGTAGAGTCTCAACTATTCCAATGTTAACCATTGCCGTCTTGTGGAACCGATAAAAAATATGCGAGATTGCTACTAGAACAGTCAAATTGACTGTGTGTCAAGATCCTCATATATAAACATTTTTGCGATACGGCACTGGCGGCTGATTGTGCGGCATGACTGCACAGGAAAAACATTATCTAGAGGAGGGGGAGTAAATTTTAATGAAGTGAAAGAAGGAGAGGTCGGCCTGGACGGCGTGTCTCTAGCCTGCTACTCCTCACTGGGGTAAGGGGAAGTGGTAGATACAGGGAGAGGTAGGTGGCAGGTGATTATGATGTCGTACAATAAGCTACTATTTACACACGTTGTCCAATACGCGGTTGTGCACTTTTCACAAACTACACGCAGGAGCAGTGTTGTCCACACATAACGTCATCGCGCAAACACATTTCGCACTTTCTTCACTTCTCAAGTCCTGACTTCACAGGTCCTAGAGACGACCGTCTAAGCCCGTCTCACACGTATAGTTCAAAGGTGATCTCATGGTGTGCTGGGCATAATCAACTCTTCTCCACGCGCCTAAAACCTTTGCTTCCGAGAAGGGGCGGGTGTCCAAACAGTCAACACTACACTTTAGTGTCCTTCGCTTGGCCGCATATTGAGGGCGCACGCAAAATATGTGGTCTATTGTCTCGGGAGTGTCACACACGCTTCAATCAGGGTGCCGTTCTCGTCCAATCTTGTGAAGGTATTTGCGAGTGCATTCCACACCAAGTCGTAATCGATGGATTAGTATTTCCTGGCCTCGCCGCTTTCGAAGTGGAAGTCGGAATCGCAAACCGGCGTCAAGTCTATGGAGGCGCTCTTGCCGATGTTTGGGGTTGTCCCACTGTCGCGCCATAGAATTTTTGATGGAGTTGTGCAGCAAGGCGTTGGTGTCATAACTATCTGGGTTTTTTCTGCGGAATGTGGTCCCACATGGTACCAGGGGACACCGTTCGAAACAATATTCAAAAATCACATCATCGCCCCCTATACGGGCAACCATGGTGGGATGCGAAAGCATCGCGGGGGGTGCGCATCGACTTCGGCTTCCCTGGCCCGAAGTTCGGAGTCCGCTTGCCGACGCTGACGTTTACGTTCGGCTTCCCGAGCCTTCCTCTGCTCCGCGGTGGTGGCGCTGCCGCTGCAACTAGCGCCGACGTTGACGTTGTTCTTGGCGTTTCGCACATCGTTGCACAGAGAGAGAATGACGGAAGCACAGCGAACGCGCGCTTTATACTGCGCCGCGACACTTGCGCCGCCTACCAGCGTACCCTGAGAGAGAGAGAAGGAGAGAGAGAGAGTTATATGCAATAATTTGCTGCGCCGCACCTGTGGCGGAGAGGGGGAGATTGAGGAGGAGAGCGCACACCTGCTTAGGAGAGGAGAATGAGGGAGAGTTGCGCATGCGCAGTATGGGTTCGGGCGCCGCAGAACGGACACTGCCCCGAGCATAAGATGCTCTCGTATCTAAAACAAAGTTATCAGTGCATGTATTACCCAAAGTATCTAGTATCCGAACAGAGTTCCGGATAACCGTTGAGCATTATAAATGCTCACACTGCCACACATTTTTGTTTGTGTATTTTCAAAGTAAACATTTCCAATATGTGAAAAGCGGTTTCACGTATTTTTTGATTTCATGTGTAACGTCATTCCATTACGTAAGTTGACGATATTTGCAATTTATTTTTCGGTCGTGTAGGAACCTAACTGGAATGAGAATAAGAGCGCAGGTATTTCATGAACAGACCAGCCTCCTTGATCTCCTATACACCAAGAGGAAACGCCTGGCAGTGCCCAAAGGCGAATAAGGGGGGGTTCATACCGTTCACGTTATATGCTGTTTTGACGAGAGATGCAGCACAGAATGGTCTTAGAGAGGCCTATCATTCTACTTCTTTTACAAGGTCCAAGGTTACACAAACACTCGCATTTTTTTTTTCGTGCTGCATGAAGTACGGAACTAGACTAAACAAGCACGAGCGTCAGACCATTCCAGTTTGTCTGGTATAGGCCCATTCTTCGCGGAACTGGAAGGAAGTTGCATAATTGGGAATTAAGAAGCTTGATTTTCAAGATTTGAAGGTTTCTTGGGCGGCCTCGAGGTACACATAATTTTAGTTCATCGCTGATTTCCGTTAAAGTGCAATTATGAATGACGCTCACAAAGATTAATGTTTCGTAAGTTCTCTCATAGGACGCAGATTTAGTCACATTAGGGAATAAATGTGCAGTGAGCAAGCACGTGGGTGATTAGTGCTCAATTTCTAGGCACATACGTCAATAACACAAGAATTCAAACAGAAGAAAAATGCGGCATGTCATCAATAATTAGAGTGTATGAGCCAGCCTTAATGCCTTGCATATAAAAGCACCATGGGAAACTCAAGAATGCTGCGTAAATTTAACGGGACCAAGTCAGCCAACGCTTTATCCGTGATGAACGTTTCGTGTACAATTTTTATTGGGCTGAGTGTTGCTTTCGTGCACGGTAAGTTTGGTATGTTGAATGTAGCGTCATCATAAGTTAAAGAAAGTGAAAAAAGGTGACAAATATGTTAGCGTGAGCTACTTCTTCTGGATGTGCATGTACTAAAAGAAAAAAATTAAGTACTATACCTAAATCACTTTGATTATTTCAAACATCATGAATGGGGAATAATCATTTGCCGAATTCGGTGGTCGGTCGGTAGCAGGGTATCATATTGTAAAACATAGAGCATGTGAGCGGCATTTTGTATCGAATAATTGCCCCCGTGAGTGTGCACGCACATCTGATGGTTTCGTGCTCTTTTTTGCCAATAATTTGTGTAATTTGACAGTTAATTGCAGTTAAGAAAATCGAATATGCTGTTTTGTAGACAAAGGCTCAGTAGGCTACACGAAAACTCTTGGGTGTTCTGCTGTGGTATATAGGTATTAGGGTAGAGAATTGACCCAACCAATCACATGACTGACATGTGTTCACGGATTACAAAGCTTTCATCCTTACCTTATAATACTGCTAGGCAGGGTCTTACGATGTAATCTTGCATTCGCAATTTTTCCTTCTTTGTAGTGTTCTCGCCTGGTCAAAGATGGTGCACGGCCGTTCGAATCCCTCAGTCATGCTGCCTGAGTCTCCTTCGGTCTGCTCGCGCCATTCCTTGACATTACGTGTCGAACGCGGGGCCACCATTGCCGGGCAAACTACAAAATTCTGCAACAAATTGCACAATCGTATTTATTATTACTTCTTATGAGCCCAGGTTTGTGTTTATTTTATTCTACCTATAATGGATGAGTTATATTTCACAGACGCGAGAACTCCCGCTTGGGTCGAAAAACGCACAGCCGCGCTATGTCTCTCGGCACCCCGAGCGAGAGACTAAATTTAGCCCTGATTGTGGGATGCCTGGTTCGAAAACAGCTTCATCTATGCAAGTGACTAATGCGTGATCAAGTATTGGCTTGTTCTTCTTCGCATCGATACCAAATTAAAGCGCGTTGAATGGCGGTTGTAAAGTGATTCGGTGATAATAGTAATATACGTTTTCAGTCATTCAGTTCTAGCAAGCGACCGCCTAGGCTAATGGAACTTATAGACGTTTCATGTCAAAGATATAAGTTCGGGAAGGTGACCATCGTCCTCGATGTTAGCAATAAAAGCTTTAATAATGAGAGAACAACAGTTCACAAGGCGTACACCAGGATATAATGCAGAACGGCATACCTATTAGAGCACTGCACGGGCTCGGGCTTACCCGAAAGCCCGGGCCAGGCCCGGCCCGTGGACCGGGCCGGGCCGGGTAGAGCAGTTTTTTCACGGGCTCGGGCCGGGCTCGGGCACGGCGTGTGCTTTTTGACCCGGGCCCGGGCCGGGCTCAGGTTTTTTGACGCGGGCCCGGGCCGGGCTCGGGCTTTCTGCGAGTTATTCACGGGCTTCTCAACTCTGAAAAACATGTATTTTTCGGTCTCGGGGCGAGTTCGGGCCTGTTTCGAGTCGGGCACGGGCAGGGCTCGGGCTTAAGGTAAAGGGGTGGCGGGCCGGGCCGGGCGGGTAACGTAGATTATTTCCGGGCCCGGGCCGGGCCCGGGGCTCGCCATAAATGTTTTGATCGGGCTCGGGCGGGCCGCCCAATGTAAAAACGGGCCCGGGCCGGGCCCTGCCACAAAAATCGGCCCGTGCAGTGCTCTAATACCTATTGCCACATGGCTGTAATTTATTATACGGAGGCATCATTTTTAAGCTTAGCGGAAATTTAAAAAAATGGCTTGGGCCGATAGGACAATTCTTGTCATTGGTGTGGAATATTTGAAGCAGCGGCCATTACCAAAAAAAGTTGTCGCAGTTTCACCTTAAAGGCGAAGCATCAATTGCAATAGCAAATTTGTATACAGAGTAATGATAGTAGCTTTATCAGCTGTTTAAACTTGGACATGCAGCAGGACCGGCAACACGCAGAACTGTTGTCGACGACGTCAGCGTTTTGCCCGCGTTCGCGCAAAATGCGTGCGGTGTTGGTGACTGTTGCCGGTGCCTCTGATATAAGAAGGCACTTGGTGCCGCAGCTAAACCTCGCCTCCCTTCCCTCCCCCCCCCCCCCCCCCCCACACGGCTTTTCGCGCGTCGGAAGAAGGCGCGTTTGCTCTACATATATGGTGATTGTAAAGGAGGAAACAGACGCCTACTTCTGCAGCCCTTACAGGAGCACGGCGCAAAACGCGCGTTTGTTCTCCGCCGTGCGTTCACTCCCCGTGAAAGCGCGCGTCCCTAGCGCCCTTTCACTCGCACATACAGCGTTCGGCGCGCGGCGATGATTTCATATCCAATGACGCCATACAGAACCTCACGGCGACGGCGCCGGCGACGACGACGGCAGAAATCTGCTTTGGAGTGTCCATATAATTGCTATCGCAATAAGAAGTTAATGCAAATATTGCAATTATTAACATGAGTTGACTAATTACTTTCTTAAGTGTTCACTTTACGGCATATATTGCAATTTACGAATCGTATCCAGTTAATTCACAAGATGTGTTCACTTGAAAATAATTTCCTGTATAAAACATTTCTACGTACAATTTCCCAAAGTGTGGGACGGAATACGTGGGCATTCATGTTACATTTGTGCTTGAATGCATCAAAGAGCGTTTTCCTAATAATGTAAGCGGTAAAGTGCATTTTTACGGTGGGGTTTATGGCGCATATCTCCAGACGGGTGTCATTTTTGAAGTTAATTCCGAGTGGATTTGCCTCGGCAAGCTAACCTGTGATAATTCCTAAATTACAGCGTGTGCAGGAAATTAGGCAATAGGGAAGTTAATTCGATTTTTTTAATTATTTGAATCTGTGTAGGTCTTTCAATTTCTCATTTATGTCCGCATTTCTGAATACTTCAGCATAAGACTAGAATTATATAATCTGTAGCAGGCAATTTCTTTTTAATTTCCGTAAAACTTCATAATTATCCCACCGTTTATACAATAGACACGTCGAGGCGCTAGTCTTGTAGGTGTCCTGTATATATATTGTCACATTATGTAATGTGGAAAGAAGAGGACATGGTTGGTGCCCCGGGAGACGACGAAGAAGATTCTGGTTTTTCGCTTCTCTACGCAACCATTAAAACCCATATTTGAATACTAGTACGCTTCTTCCTTCCCGTAACATTATTGGTGGAGGCGCTGGGTAGACGCGTGAACTGCTGAAATATGCAGCAGCTCTTCGCTTCTTCAAAGCGGCGACATTCGTTATGATCTCATTGACTGTCGTGATATTCTTATACACGAGAAGGACAAACACGTTGTCAGCTATGCCTTTTAGAACGTGACTGACCTTCTCTGCCTCTATCATGTTTTATTGCGATAGCAATTATAGGACACTTCAACCGGATTTCTGCCGTCGCCGTCGCCGTGAGGTTCCGTATAGATAAAATCTTCGCCGCGCGCCGTATGCCCGAGCGGAAGCGTGCGGGGGCGCGCTATCACGGAGAGCGAACGCACTCAATCTCCCACGCGCAAGCAAGGAAGCGGAAAGCCAGCGCCGGAGAAAGCGGGGGGGGGGGGGGGGGACTTCTACTCTGCCAACAACCGCGTTCGTCGCTCGCCCGCACAGTCTCTTATCTCTCCCACGCTCAAGCAAGGAAGCGGGAAGCCAGCGCCAGCGGGAGCGGGGGGGGGGGGGGGCACTTCTACTCTGCCAACAACCGCGCTCGTCGCTCGACCGCACCATCTCTTATTTCCACACGGCTCTGACCTTTATGCACTGTGCATTCGCCGCTCAGTTTCTGTTGAAGCGATAGACCGCACGTACCTTCACCCGCTGCAGCGTATGGGCTTGCTGCCAGCGTTTTGACAGTCGTCTGCAGTCATTCAGTGTGATCTATTCATGTTTGTTTGTGCGCACTCACACCATGCTTGTTCATTCAGTTAGTGATAGTCGGGCCACATTTTCCAACGCACGCTACACATGTAATGCTGCCCGGATCGGCAGTGCAGCGCTACAGGTGTGTCCCTTGCACGCGCTGCCCACGGGAAGTGCTTCTCATCAACACCACCGTTTCACACGCGCCTTCTCGTGGTCATCGAGTCTCTCTTCATGTCGGTCTACTTACGCCGCAGCACACTTGCTTACTTAATCAGCTCATGTTTACTACAATCCATATTGCTACCAAAGCCGCTCACCTTACTTTGTATTACATTGCTGTGTTGCTATCGCATTCATTGCTTCGCCCTTAGGGCGAAACTGTGACATTTTTTTTTATCCGCCTTGCTGCAAAATGCCAAGACGTCCTGGATGTACGCCACGTAAGATTCAGTGGACGTCTGTGCACGGGTCCCAAGGTCCTTCTTAGCAGCATTTTGGCGGCCGATGGGCTTGCCGAACAAATCACAACGCTTCTGTTTGCACTGCTCCAAACTTGTAATCTCTTCTTCATGTGTCTCGAACCAGACCCGTGGCGTTTTTTTTAGGTATTATATTATGTTGGCCAGCATAAGCGTGTTATCCCACCTGTTGTGAGCGCAGACCCGTTCGTAATTTGCCAACCAGTCATCGACGTCAACGTTGTCATCCCAGAAGACATGCCAGGGTCGCGGGGCTGGGATAGGAAAACCGTCGGTGGCGTCGAAGGGGCCGAGGTTGAAGACTCCCCTTCGGATGACATGGCGGCCAGGTTACGTCCTCTGCAGAGCTCCGTCTTGCGCAGGTGACCACCCAGCACTTCCACCAATACCTCAAGTACTTCCTCGAGGGATGTCGCTTGCCACGTTGTCACCGTCCCGCGAGTGCCGTATTTCAACTCTATCTGTTGTAATATCTTCTACCAGTGCTGGTTCTGCGCCTTTTGCATTTGCCCCACCTGACAACATTGCAAAGATGATGGCGCCGGACCTCAACCCCCAATCCGCCGTAGAGCTCCGTGACCTGCTCGACTCCTACGCCGGCATTTTCGACCTGAACGATCGCTCTTTGGGTCAAACTACGGTTGTGAAACATCGTATAAATACCGGCGATGCGGCGCCTGTTCACCGACGCCCGTACAGGGTGTCGCGCTCTGAGCGCCAAGTTATCCAGAGCGAAGTGATAAAATGCTTGCCAAAGGGATTATGAACACTCTTCCAGCCCGTGGACTTCCCCTGTTGTTCTCGTCAAAAATAATGACAACAGCTGGCGATTCTGCGTGTACTATCGTCATATTAACCAGATCACCAAGAAGGATGTCTACCCGCTTGCACAGATCGACGATGCTCTGGATTGTCTCCACGGTGCCACTTATTTTTCATCAATAGACCTTCACTCTGGATATTGGCAAATTGCCGTGTATGAAATGGACCGTGAGAAGACCGCATTCGTTACACCTGACGGCCTCTATCAGTTTATATCAGTTTAGGGTAATGCCTTGCGGCTTGCGCAAAGTCCCGGCGACCTTTGTACGTATGATGGACATGCTCTTGCGTGGACTGAAATGGTCCGTCTGCTTGTGCTACTTCGATGACGTAATCATATTCTCTCCAACTTTTGCGGCCCATCTTGAACGACTTTCATCTGTGCTTTCTGTTTTTTGCGCCACTGGGCTGCAGCTCAACTCTTCCAAGTGCCACTTCGGTCACCGCCAAATTACCATGCTCGCACATCTCGCCGATTCGTCAGGCATTCGCCTCTACCCCGCTAAAGTTCGTGCAGTGCAGAATTTCCCTGTACCAATATGTGCCAAAGATGTTCGCCGCTTTATCGCTCTTTGCTCTTACTTCCGCTGGTTTGGGAAAAATTTCGCGCATGTTGTTCATCCCTTGACTGACCTCCTCAAGAAACACGTTCCTTTCTGCTTGGGCTCTGAACAAGCGAATTCTTTCTCGCGCCTCATCACGCTACTCACCACACCTCCTGTTCTCGCCCATTTTGATGCCGCCGCTCCGACTGAAATTCCCACTGACGCCAGTGGATACGGCATCGGCGCAATTTTAGCCCAACGCCACCGTGGGCACAACCGCGCTATCGCCTACGCCAGCCGCCTCGTCTCCCCATCCGAGCGCAATTATTCAATCACTGAACGGGAATGTCTCGCCCTCATTGGGGCTGTGGGCAAGTTTCGACCCTATATATATGGTCGACCATTCACGGTTACAACCGGTCACCACGCCTTTTGTTGGCTTTCTTCCCTCAAGGATCCCACCGGACGCTCCGGTCGCTGGGCCCTACGCCTTCAGGAATACACATACACAGTGGTCTACAAGTCAGGTCGTTTACATCAGGACGCCGACTGCCTGTCTCGTCACCCCGTCCATGCGCCGAAAGATTTTGTGGATGCCGCACCGATCGGCGTTCTCTCCCTTTCCGCCCTGAAAGACATTGGGGCTGAACAACGATGCGATGAATCGATACGGCACCTCATCGAACGCCTGCTCTCTGACCCGTCAGATCCATCCCTTCACATGTTCGTGCTACAAAATGACACCCTGTATCGCCGCAACATGCACCCAGACGGGCCCGAGCTTCTAATAGTCATTCTGCCTCGTCTTCAGCAGACTGTACTTCAGCAACTGCACGACGTTCCCACTGTTGGACACCTTGGGGTCTCTCGGACCTATGACCGAATTCGGCGACGATTTTTCTAGCCCCGTCTCAACCGCTCCGTCTGTCGCTATGTCGCCGCGTGTGAGTCGTGTCAACGCTGAAAACGACCAGCTGTACATCCTGCTGGTCTGCTGCAGCCTCTGGATATACCGACAGATCCTTTTTTCGCGTTGGCGTGGATCTTCTCGGACCATTCCCTATATCAAACGACGGAATTAAGTGGATTGCCATCGCTACGGACTATACCACCCGCTGTGCCATTGAGAGCCCTTCCCACCAGTTGCGCTACAGACGTCGGTGACTTGTTGCTTCACGACGTTATCTTACACCACGGCGCACTTCGTCAACTTCTCAGCGATCACGGACGATACTTTCTTGCCAAAGCCATCGACGACTTACTTGGATCCTACTAAACACAAGCTTACTACAGCCTAACATCCTCAAACTAACGGTCTTACTGAACGCCTTAACCGGACAATAACTGACATTCTCGCGATGTATGTTTCCTCCGATCATCGCGACAGGGACACTGCTCTACCTTTTTTCACGTTTGCGTACAATTCCTCGCGCCACGACACAGCCGGCTATTCGCCCTTCTTCCTTTTATATGGTCGGGAACCGACCTTGCTCTTCGAGACTCTTCTTTCGACCGCACTGGAGTTGCCAACAGAGTCCACTGAGTGATGTCATAACCACAGCGACCCAAGCACGCCAGATTGCCCGTATTCGTATCTCTGCTTCACAGACACGTCAGAAGTGCCATTACGATCAGTGCCACCACGACGTCGAATACGAAGCAGGTGCTCATGGGGTAGTTTGGTCTCCATCTCGACGTGTCAGTCTGTCGGAGAAACTCCTCTCGCTGCCCTTATCGCATCCTCCGCCAGGTGACGCCTGTCCCATATGAAGTGTCTCCACTGGATGCTACCGTGCCTTCACCTCTATCTTACACCATCCATGTCAGCCGCCTCAAACCGTTCCTTTCTGGAATTAGTGAGTCGCACCGGTAAAGTGCTTCTTCCGACGGGGTTAATGTCACAGTATGTAATGTGGAAAGAAGAGGACATGGTTGGTGCCCTGGGAGACGACAAAGAAGATTCTGGCGTTTCGCTTCTCTAAGCAGCCATTAAAACCCATCTCTAAATACTAGTACGCTTCTTCCTTGCCGTAACATTACACATGTATATGTATATATATATATATATATATATATATATATATATATACATACATATATATGTCAAATGAAGCGCATTAACTAAAAGATGTTTCACATTCTCCCGGCAAGAATACTCTGAGGACACCGTGATTGAAGTAGGCCTATCAGTATCGAGCAATATTGATTTTCTTATTCTGTCCGAGAGTGATGGGTAAAATAGTCCGCCACGCCTTCATACATGTTGCATTTCGCTTTGCGGTACTGGAAAACCATTGTTTTCTTTCGTCACCAAAATCAAGAATGTAAGTTCAATGGCAGTCATTTGTCAGTATGACAACCATCTTAAATTTATTTTATCTACCAATTCAATAAGGTAAGTATTTTAAAGTACTTTTCTCTCTTGAGTAAAGCTTTTCTTTGACATCCCTATGTAGTAAGAGCTTTTGAAGGCCGTTTGTGTGCGCTGATTCTACAGTTTATTTCGTAACCAAGCAACTAAGCAACGATTTGCTGGTATCTAGCACTTTGCAGCAGTACTCGTCACTCTATTATAGGTTCAAAGATAAGCTACCATAAATACAACGAGACCAGCGCAATATAACATATGCGGCAGCATTTACAATCATGCGTGCTTTGAAACAGTACGCCAAATTGTCTGACGAAAACAACTGATAATGCATTTAGTTTCCTGAGTGAGCCCTCGTGAAGGGCAAGGGAAGTAGTGTTTCTTCCACTTTGAAGAAAAGCTGCTATTGTCATTACAAGTATTGGACAGCACAAACATATACACATACAGATAAGTTCAAATGCGATCTATAAATACAGACGCGGAAACCCCTACGCGCGCGTATCTCCGGAATCGAATATCGCTGCATTCTGTGAATTGAATATGATGTGCCATTTGATAATATAGGTGTATATGCAATGCAACAGCATGCTGTTAAATTAAGTGGATTATAATAATATGGCCATAGGTCGATATCGATCCGGATGAAGGAGCCGCAAATTATTGAAAATTTTCCGGTAGAACACATTTCACGATTACTCTCAACGTTAATTATAATTAGCATCCAAGCCATGCAGTGACACATCGTATTGCTGCATACTCCTTTCTTTAAAAACCGTACTGGTCATTCCAACTTTCTCATTACTTGGGCGTTCCCACCATTTTCACGAACCTGACACTTATGTTGGAATCTGTAATAAGCGCGGTTGTCTTTGATGTTTGCGCATATCGAAAACGTAGCTGTTACGTAAACCGCAACGCTAATAACGGTGATATTTATACATAAAGTCGCAAATGGCATTTATATTTGCGTACTTCACTGTAGACTGTAAACTTTCAAAATTTTCTGTTGCCGAGATCTACACTTCTGTGTAGCTCAGTTCTACTGGCTCAGTGCGCGCTCAAGCAGCACAAGTAGGGCCAGAGGCAACATGCACAAGTGCACGCTCAAATCCCAGTTTGTTAACATAATTTTTTTACATATTTGGCAGCTTCTGTTTCCAAAGTCTTCAGTTCTTATCTATTACAGTGCGTTGTCTGTTCAGGTGCATACTCAATTTGTGGCAATTGCCAAGTATCGGCACCTACTTAGTAGACCATACTTAGTGACCCAGATTACCTACCGTGGCACATGCGCGTGGCACGCAAGCTGCTGTCATTCTTTTATATTTGGATACCTGCCCATTCTGCAGCATTGACCAAGGATAGCCACGGACCTAGTGGTATAAGTCGTCATTCGATAACGATTACAGAGTAACACAGCAAAGCGAGATAACTATTTTAACTATAGACGCGGTGTCCCACTGTCTCTGCTTCTATTCGGGAAGCCGAACTGAGTGAAACAGCGGTTTCAGTGTCCAGCGGGGCTGAGGCCTAGAACGCGTTCTTCCTGCTGGAGACTTGAGCCGCGCTAGATGCGTGGCGCTGCTGATGGCACATAAGCTCGGTGATGAAGATGACGTTACACTATTCTAGAAAGGACAAGTGCGTTAAAGGTAAAGTAACTGCGGTGCCCTGCGACGTTTACCGTAGGTACGGAATGGTTGCTCTTATGTGACGGCTGTAGATGTGGCGTTTGCAGTAACTTCGATTTGTTCTTGTGCACTAACACGAATGCTGGATAGCTCTGCAGGCCACATATACATTAGTGGAGCCACAATGGATAGACAAACTCTCAATTTACAATTGCACGTGCCATTCGATCTGCCCATGAAGGAGAAACAGCTGAGCGTTCTTGATGAGGCCGGCTCGTACTTCAAGCACCCGGAATTTTGAAGAATGCGTTATACCTTTCCTTAGCTTTGTAATACGTTATCTTTGGTAGGTTGCTTGCAAAAAGGTGCGTTTTCTGGGTCACCTTTGCTTGAGAGGCACAAGCGGATCGCATTTGGAATAACAAGTAGCTGGCTAGCGTTGTGGACGCGGATGAAGGCCAAGTAAAGTTGTTTGCCCTATGTTTTGCCACAGAGAGCTACACCAACTGAGGTATTGCATGTGTCCACGACGCTATTATTGGTGTCTGAGAGTTTGCAAAGAATGGAAGGTGTAAGGCATAAGCGGTATGGTCAAATTGAAGCCGCTGCATGAGCAGGCCTATGATATTGCAAGGATGTGTAACCAAGCCGAGCTGTTGTCACATAAGCAATTAATGTACAGTCTAATTAGGTGATTAGTTCTCTACTCTTGTTTCTCTTTCGCCTCCGCTCTGTTCAACCATTTTCATGAAGGATATTTCAGACATAATAAATATTGCACGAATAAATATGATTGTGCCATATCTTAATGCATAATCTTCCTCGGAGCTTTTGTCGGAAAGTTTGCAGAAAACGACGAGAAGTGGTCTCAAATTGAAACTGTGAACTTAACATCAAATGGAACGAGATCTCTTGGGGCATCATGTTAATTACGTTCAGCATTAAAGAATATCAAAATGATGACATGGAAGATTCGCATAAGTATCGTTATATGTTATCGCTCATTGGAGAACCAATCTGATAATTTATTTGCTAATTTGCAGGTTACGCACCAAAAGGCGAAGGCTACGGGGATGAAAAGAAAGTAGCAGGTGATACTTAAATTCTTACTCTTTGCAATGTTTCTGTTTGACAAAATGTTTTCTTCTCTTATAAAAAAAAACAAGCATCGCAGAAACAATACTCGCATGAGGGTTACCTTTGCTGAAACCATGCAATTTGTACAAAATACTGAAAAACATAATAATTTGTTTTCTAAATCGACAGGATAAACATCTCATCAATTATCGCTTTTAGATTGATCCACTATGAGCCGAGTAGTTCTACAGATCAGCAGCTTCATTTTAAAAATAATTTTATTTCTTTGTCGATGTAACACACTGTGGTATTGCACTAATGGAGTTGGGTTACAAGGTGTGTCATACACCGTACTACAAAAGTACCGAAACAAAATGTGGTAGGCTGATGGGCACGGTCATCGTGATGAAACTGTAGAAAAAGATAAAGCAAAAAAGTCACATGCCAGCGCGGAAAACGCGGCACAGTCACAGTGTAAGCTGGTGGAGCCGCTCAAGAGTAGCTCCAATTTCGGCACCACACACAACAGGGTCTTCGCGGCAAAGTCTATTCGCCTCGTTTTGACGAGAACGATCTGAACTGTCCGCCCGGCGTCGACAGCGAGCTGCGGGTTGTTACGCTCTCTGTACAGCAGTCTGCTGAGCCCGATCATGCCTGGTTGTAGCCGCGCACGTAGCTCTACGATTCGCTTCTTCAGGAGGGGTTCGTACTTTTCGAGGAGAAGCCATAACGTGTACTGAAGAGCTATCCAGAATACGTGGCACGGATCTCACATCGCTTGACCCGTGGCACGGTACGTTGTTGTTGTTGCTGCTGCTGCTGCTGATGATGATGATAATGACGATTGTTTATTGGAATCTTCAAAACGGACTGTTGACAAATAGTCACCTAGCCTACTTGAGTTAACCAAGTCCAGTTACATGCAGCATGCAACTGCTATATGCAACTTACATGTCGGGCACGCTGCCTTTGCAGGCGCCTTAACGTGATGGTGCCACCATACTGGCGGAGGCTCGGGATCGCGTTGATTGCAGGCCTCGTCTGAATCGCATCTCATCGTCTCCGCCTGCGCGCCTGCCTAGGCCTAATTGATAGGACATTTTTCCGCTACGTGATAGCAAGTGCTTGTGCGGCTATGTGGTAAAGTATCTGACTCTCGCGTGGTAGGCCTGGGTTCAATCCTGGCGGGAACCAGGTACTTTTATTTCGCATTTCCGGCGATAGCAGTTACGGTCACCGGACAATGGCTGCAGAGGCGGCGGCAGCGGACACCATCGCGAACCGAAACGGCTATTGGAATGAGCCTATAAGAGCTTACGCTGTAAAAGGAGGAGCTTAACCTTTGCAACGCTATATACGCAGTTGTGCGCTTTCTACAAATGGATTCATCACGGCAGATTTGCTCAAAACTACGCGTCTTTTTTATTTATCTGAATCTTGTGCTTTCACTCTGGCAACCTGAATGTCTGCAGCGCCATCTTACTAAAAAAGCATTAATTAGACACGAAAACAAGCAGCACGGTAACGACTACGGCAGCGCTTGTTAGAAAGCGCTGCCGAGTGATTTCGCTGCTGAAAGGCTTCAACGAGACAACGCCCGCGGTTGAGAACAAATGGAGACTGACATCTAGCTGAGCCGACCCACAACCGAAAGGGACTAAGGCTAAGGAAGAAGATCGCTGCACTTCTAAGCAATATCAAGGCCCATTCGATTCACCTGCACTTTCTGAACGAGGCGCTGCACTTCGCTATTCGTTTCATCCGGTGAGCATGATGACATCTGACGGGCTTTCTTTTTCGAAAATTGGAGAATGAATTAAAGCGGGGCCGGAGGCCCCGCCAATCAATCCGGTGGCTCCACCCAGGTCGGGGCCGGTAGGCAGAGTCCTTCGGCGATTGCCCGGGCCCTCTGGACAGCATTAAGCTGGGCGATGAGCTCCGTGCTTCTGAGCGCTGAGTCCCAGGAGGGCACGGACTTTCCTGACCACTTCAAAGCAATATCAAGGCCCATTCGATTCATCTGCACTTTCTGAACGAGGCGCTGCACTTCGCTTTTGTTTCACCCGGTCAGCATGATGACATCTGACGGGCTTTCTATTTCAAAAATGCAAACTGATTTATTTTGTAGGGACTTCATCATACATCCTGACATTATCTCAGGCATGGATATTTTCTCTGGTGTGTATGTTTGTAACGGTGTTTAATTCTCGCTAGACAGCATAGCTGCAATACTTTATCTCTGTGCATTTGCATTAAGCCTTCCCATTGTAAAGCCTCGTGTCACTGTATTTGTGTAATAAATAAGCAATAATAATAATCTGTACCTCGCCATTCGTTTCATTGAGTGCAAGCTTCGCGCACGAGGTGATCACCGCATTCGCTCCAATATCCTAAGAGATGGTGCGGCGTTCGGGTAGCAGGTGAGGTGGGTCTTCTGCACTGGCACGGAACTGCGCAATGAACTGGTGGGAACAAGTTCACGAAGTTCACGGTTCAGGGAGAATCGAGTGGACTTTTATGTTCGGCTTGCCTTGCTATAGTCATGATGATGAACGCTCAAATGGACGCTCAAACAAACGCCTAGTAGGGATAAACAGAGTGGTGTTATTTGCACAAGGGCTTCCTTTCAAATATAATTCAAATGCAAAGTACATATGCAGTCCTATCACGTTATATGTAAGCAAAGATGACATACGCGCATCTTGAGCATGATATCGTCGTGATGTCGTGAGCTCGATATGGTAAGCAGATGGATTTAGAAACAACAGTACCTAACTGGTTTGCTTCTGCCTTTTATACTGTATGTGAAACACAGTCGGCCATAATAGTTTGCAGGACACGCTGTTTGCCAAAAAAGCTGAAATTTCATGAAACCTGTAGCAGCCTTTACGGCCTACAGCAAATTAATAATGCCATGCCTTATCAAACCATAAATTCACATTTCTTGTTGTAGTGCGTCCAGTCAACTTTTGTCATCGGCTGTACTTCAGCGTCTCTCGTCAAACAGACCGAACCTCTGCGTTCGTGTAGTAATTTTTGTGAACTTTACAAAAATAGCATTACAAGATAATGTAATGTGAGTAATCTAGGTTTCTTAGGCGGTACCTGGGTAGTTTAACAAAATGCCCGAGTGCTTGGGGTACGTCATTTTTAAACGAGCTATTTATGAAACCTGTCGCCCATTTGCTTTTGCAATTACGTTGCCTTGCGTAATGGGAAGTTATTGTGAACTACGCGCGGGCTTATCGAGCTAGTTGCGTCCCGCAAATATCTCAGCGCACCACCAGACGATTTCAGTTACATAAGCCACAGTGCGGTCTCAGAATGCATATTTCAAGATCATTGGGTGTGTTACGAGTGATCATCGAAATACTGGTTGCCCCTTAATCAGACAACATCCTTCTGCTCTGAACACAAATTATTCTTCATTCACTCATCAATTCTAGCAATTACTATAACATTTTCTTGTTGTCATGAAGAATATTTGTTCCAGATAATGCGTAACTGTTTTGCAGCTAGTATCAGTATTTACTAAATATACACCATGTAATTCCCTCAGGAGGGCGTCGTTGTGATTTTCTGACAACAAGCACGAAATGCAGCCACTTTTCCGGTTGGTTCTACAACTCAACTGATAGGACTTGCCGTGAAACGGATTATGAAACGTGTGGAGGTCCCTGTAATGTATTTAACAGCTGTGAAGACTGCATAAAACACTGTTGCAGTAAGTGCATTATTTCATTTGTACGAATGTCACAATATGCCAATCACTTTCGTGCTATTGCCTTGCATTTTTTCAAAAGAATGTGTCCCTGCAAGTGCCTGCAATGTGTCCCTCTCACTTTCCAGTCACCTTCATATTCATAATGATAGAATGCGAAAGAAAATTTTCGCTACTAAGAAACAAACACACGTTTACTTAGAACAACTTTCTGTGGGCCTAGTTTGTGCACACTTGACAAACTTCTTTAAGCGCAAACAAAAGACAAGGCACAAAAAGAGAGGTGAAACACAGGGCGCCTGTCCTGTGTTTCACCTCTCTTTTTGTGCCTTAATTGTCTTTTGTTTGCGCTTAAACACGTTTACTTAGATTTAGGGGCAAGGGAAATATCCCCGAAGGGTCCAAATTATTCTGCAGTTCCCCACTAGGCGTGCCTCATAATGAGATCGTTGCTTCGTCCCGTAAAACATCAGAATGTACCTTTGTTATCCATATGAAGAGAATGACTCCAAAATCAAAACAAAGAAGGGTAAGGGACTTCTCCATTACTAACAGACTTGTGGAGACAAGTGCTCAGTTTCCTATAACCTTAGTATTTAAAATGAAAGGAAAAAATAAATTAAAATAGAAGAAAGGATATTTTGCCGATTGTACTGGCTCATACTATCGCTATAGTACTGGCGACAGTAGTGGGTCATTTGCCAACCCGGGGTGGACCATGTTTCCCTGCAAGGCCTCTGCTGCACCTCCACCTTCCGTATGCTGTATGCGCCTTATGATGTATGTGTGAGTGAAAGCACATGATGTTAGCCGACGATCGTGGTTCAACCTGACGCGCGCAGTGGAGGAAAGCTGGGAGGGCCCGAAAGGCCCGGGCTGACGGGAGGGAGGGGGCCGGCGTTCTACTTCGGCAGAAACTGTGGTTTGCGCGGCTGCGCCCGAGGGGAGCCGTCGGTCACGGGTGAATCATAAGTGCGCTAGGGAGGAATGCGGGGAGGCAGTGCGCTGTCTTCCGTTCCGTCGCGCGTAGGGTCTCGGTGGGAAGGGAGGAAGGGGGGTCGTTGTTGTATTCCGGTGGCAACTACGTTTTCCGGCGTCATTCACCCCCTATCTTTAAATCAATCTGCAAAGCGTAGGTGCGCCGACCGCTCATACCTTCGTGCGTGCTGTGTTCTCACAGCTCAGTTTGCGTTGAAGCGATGGACAGCACGAAGTTCGCTTCCCTAGCTGCTGCGGCCGCGCTTCCTCATGCCTGCGTTTCGGCAGTGAGTGTCCGCGGTCATCGAGCATTACGTGTTCATGTTTGCCTGTGCGCGCTGACATCATGCTTGTTTATTTAGTAAGCAAATGTTTCTAAGTTTATACGACCACTAAACCTACTATGATTCCTTCGTGTAGCAGTTTACCAATTTGCTATCGCCGTCAGTGACTCGCCTTTCGGGCGTAACTGCGACTTGTTTGTATTGCCTTTTTTGCAGCAGGTGTGAGAGAATGCTCAGAAGCGTAATAGGAGCGTATCGGAAAGCATCGAAAGCATCGTGTCCAAGCGAGATTGTATTAAGTCGCTGACGCGTTACATACGCCTTAAGGCCAAACCCCATATGCGCGAAAATGCACGCGACAGCGACGAGCGACGGTATGAGCGACGAAACAGGCCGTTCGCGCGACGTGTCGCGTGGTCGAAATCGCGCGGTCGCTCGGTTTCTCAAATTTGAAATCCGTCGCCCGTCGCCCGGAAGAGCTGTGCTCAAGCAGCCAATAGTAAAACACCGGAACAGGATGTACATCAGTGACGTACTGCCGGTTATCTCCACGCACGGTTTTCGTCGATTGCCATGACCTCCTCTCCTCCTCTACGCCCGAGTCACGTGAACACAGCGAGCAAATAAAGTAATGTTTATGCACTTGCATATAAAAAAAAATACTGCAGGACAATGATAAAAAATTTTATGTATTACTGTGCAACAAAACATATTATTTTACACTGCATACCGCTGTCAACGCGCCGCATTTAGTACGAGTAGACGCCCTCTAGCCAGCAACAATGGAGATCGCTCGCTGAAGCAGTCGCGCGAATGGGGTTTGCCCGTGCAAGCGACAGCTTGCGCGAAGGCGATCTACGTCGCGTCGCTCGTCGCTGTCGCGCGCATTTTCGCGCTTATGGGGTTTGGCCTTTATGCTTCACGACCCATTTCATACAATCAATATTCCGAACTGGTATACTGCACCAAGACTAACGGAAGCGGCATGTAGCAGCTCTACCCATTTTCTCGCATCGAGAGTGACAATCTTAGTAGCACCGAACAGCTGAAGGCGCAAAAATCTACTGCCTACTACGCATACTTTTCAAGCGAAGCTTGTATTGCCTCACAAGTGTCGGTGCCGTTGTAGGTATGACCGCAAAAAAGTTTTACTCTCAAGGAGCGCGAAAGTACAAATTGCTAGACGGGCTGGATATACGAATCACCGACTTCCGGGTTTCAAGACCACCCTGCTAACCGATTCAGGCACTGTGGGCTCATCATGCGCTTCCTTAAAAGTCCGGTTTTTTATGCACAGGTGGTCGACACACTCGTGCTAGTGCTCCCGCGTTCGTCATCGTTGTCTGCTTGCACAGTTGGCTGCGTTGCCGCTAATCATTCCAGCATAGAATTTCACTTTTGTCGTCGTAATGAAGAGACGGCGTTTACGGAGGTATGAGTCATTGCTTAAGGGGTTATGAGCCAGTCAATGTCTTATGTAATGGACAAATTTAATTTTGAAGAATGAACGCGCTCCGCAAAGGCCTCGTCGTCGACGTGCCGATTGTAGCTTGAGGGCCTCCGAAGCCAGGCGGAACGTCAGCGAAGAGCTGCCGACCCTGAGTTGCGTGAACGCGATGCTGAGGCCACATGTCGGCGTCGTCTCGCCCTCCAGGAACGCGACAATGGTGTTGCACGCATCGGTGAGCTAGCACCAACTTCCCCGGTGCGACGGCCAGGTTTCAACGCGAGTTTCCCAACCGCAACTTCGGAGCCAGCTGCAGTGCGTGTGACCGATTGTGGTTCGAGCACAACGTTCTACTCGTCAGTGCAATTCGTTCGGAGGAACACCGAAGAAACGCACTACAAGATTCACTCACTCCCATTTCCTCGACGGGGGAAGGGTTACAAATCTTCTTGTTATTTTTTTAATAATTAGATTCCCTGTTTGGTTGTTTTCGCCACTGGGGTAAGCAAATTCCTACATAACGACAACACTCAGAAGTTTCTTTAGGTTAGGTACACAAAAGTTTGGGTATATTGACGCGAAATAAGTCACCGCTATGCGGAGACAAAAGCTGTGCCGCGGGGAACTGCTGCTGAAGTCGCCAGCTTCTTCGTCCACAACGTCATGTTTCTTCACGGTGCACCCGGTGTGCTCATTACTGATCGCGGTGCAGCGTTTACAGCGGAGTTGTTGCAACAAGTCGTCACGCTGACGCATACTGACCACCGAAGGACCACAGCCTATCATCCCCAGACTAACGGCTTAACAGAGCGCCTGAACAGAACATTGGCCGACATGCTATCCATGTACATTGATGTGGAACACAAGACATGGGATGAAATTTTGCCATACGTGACGTTTGCTTACAATACCGCTGTGCAGGAGACCACCGAGTTTACACCATTCGAGCTCGTTTACGGACGTCGCGTTACAACCCCCTTAGACGCCATGCTCCCGGTAGACCACGGAACCACAAGGAATGACACCACTGAAGAAGTCGTCGAGAAAGCAGAGGAAGCTCGCCAGCTTGCTCGGAATCGCATCCGCACCCAGCAGAATACCGACGCCTGCCGTTACAACCGGACCCGACGGAACGTCCAGTACTCACCAGGCGACCGCGTGGGGGTGTGGACACCTATCCGACACCGTGGGCTCTCAGAGAAATTGTTGCGCCACTATTTCGGCCCCTACGAAGTTGTACGCCGCCTCAGTGATGTGAACTACGAGGTGGTGCCTCAAAGCTCTGATCCTATTTCGAACCGACACCGTCCCCGTGCTGAAGTCGTCCACGTAGTACGGATGAAGCCGTACTACGCACGCGAGGGATAAGCAACCCTCACAAACCGCTTCAGCATTGTGTA